>NC_069501.1:1245094421-1245209421 GCF_027579735.1 Bombina bombina
AAAATCCTAAGGGTATTCAAAAAGTGTTTAGAAAAAAAGTGTCTCTTTCCTATAATGGCGCAAATAAGCCAAATTACTAGGTGCTTATATAAGGTGAAAAAGGGAGAATTTTTTTTTGTATTCTGCAATCAAATCTTAAAGAATTCAAAGTTACTTTGAAAAATGTGGAAAGATAGTGTAGTGACTGAAACGTGTCCACTAATTCTATTTCAGCCATAAGTGTTAAGTGCTTGTATGAAGGGAAAAAAATAAAATAGAATTTTTAAACATTATATGTCATTGCTAAACTACCCTCCAACCTCCTCTCACTCCTCAAGCATTATTACGTCTTTACAGAGTCAAGAAATGTGTCTATTTCCTCCTTTTTATTAAAAATCTTTACTTCATCTTGAACAAATGTCTTAACTTTAGCAGGGAAAATTACAAAGGCTTTAAAGCCCTTATTATTCAATTCATTTCAAGCTGGAATGAGATCTTTCCTTGCTTTAACAGTTTCAATAGCAAAATCCTGGTATATAGTAATCTCATTGCCTTGAAATTGTAGGGAATTAGTTTGTTTAGAAGTATTTCTAGTTACAATAAATGTATGTATTATGTGTTCACTTGCTTTAAAGTGAAGATTTATGTATCATCTGAACAAACATTTCTATTGTCTTTCTATATTTCATGGAGCATCACAAGAGCAGGATAAAGAGGCTTTCATGAGGAACCTCAGCGCAAAGAGGGTTGGTCCTCCCATGAATGGTCCTTCTTGCAACTCCTGGAGGAAGATGGAAAGCCTACTTTTGGAATGTAGGATCTGGCACCTGTTCCCCCACCTGTAGCTTATGTGCTAACCTGTAGCTAATGTGTTAACCTGTAGCTAATGTGCTAATGTGTAGATGACTACACCCTGCAACAAGATTCTGCTCAGACCCTTTCCCCTGGACCTCTCCCAAGCTGCATTGTCTTCCACCACCGTCTGCTTCACCAGTGCCATATGTTCCACTTTTGCTCTACCCCCACCACAACTTCATGCAGCAACACCACCACTACAGGCTACACCACCTCCACAGGCTACACCACCTCCACAGGCTGCACCACCACCACAGGCTGCACCACCACCACCACAGGCTGCACCACCACCACAAGCTGCAATATAAGGAGATGGAGCAGATGGGGAACAAATTAGGACCGTAATATCTGCTTTTTTGGTATTTTTTTGGTATTATATTTTATGTATGCAAGTACGGTAAACTATATCTAAAAACCTTGAGCCAATGTGTAACAGATATGGCAATAACTTTGCAGCTCTCTTCTGCCTCTGCACTTGGAGACTTTTGTGGGTGATTAAGTTTAATGCAAACATTGCGGCCCTTATTAATTATCTGTCTACTTCTTTCCCTTGTGGTGCAGATATATAAGAGTCATGGAATTTATGATTGTCTTAGATATTCATAAATATTTGTTCATTAGAAAATTAGTGTTGCACTGTCACATAGTTTTTCATGTTGTGTAACACTGTAAAATGCATGCAAGTAACTTGTCATCATTGACTGTGTCTTTAATTGCTCAAAAAAACTTCCTTGTTTGGGGTGTGGAGCGTGTTTAATGCCATATGTGTCATTTAACCATGGACTGTATCTTTAATTACTCAAAAAACTTCCTTGTATGGTCTATGGTAATGCCAAGCATGTCCTTAAATAATGGACTGTGTCTTTAATTGCTCAAAAACAACTTCAATGCATGGCCTATGGACTATGTTATGCCATACTTGTGCTTCAATCATTAACTGTGTTCTATTTGCTCAACTACTACCTCCTTGCATGGATTATGGACTGTGTTATGCCAAACTTGCAATAAATAGAAAGTGTGTGTGTGCGCTTACAGCTAAGGGGTTAATAATGAACCAATGCCTATATAGGTATACTATATGGTATATATGAGTATTTGATGAGCCACTATATAGTGTAAAATAAATATAGCAACCACAATATGATAAAACAGATTAAACATGAAGGAGTATATCACAAGATAATCAATATTTAATAACATTTTTTATTATAAACAACATAGACATATATATGACCGGTCATAAAACAACAAATATTAAAACATAAGTAAATCCTAATGCAGGAGTGAAATTAATAAATCCTATAATAGTAGCCTAAATAATAGTTCAGCTCTGCAGTATAGACACAAATTTTATTTTCCTTATGCACAGAAAAACAGTGTTTATATTTCGTGTATGTCAGTTCAGACTCTTAGTATGTCAAACTGAAGTCCCAATCACTTAATGGCAAACACTTTATAGCAATCAGGATCCACCCTTTATAACCGGTAATCTGTGTGTTACTGTAACAAGTTCCAAAGCAGTCGTGAGTTTATCACAATTCCGTTTTTAAATGTAGATGTATAAATAAATCACACATATAGCAATAGGAGTGTGAAACAATCATCCACGCTGCAGGGCTGCTACACCTCTGCGTGCCTACCTGCTCTTTTCCTGAGCTCGATATTCCTTCGTGGTAAGACACAGGTGTCTCGAGCAGCTCCGTGCAGCTGGTGACGTCACAGGTGCGTAGGCTGTTTCCGAAAATAGATCCGTTCTGTATCCAAAGTCCGTAACTCTGTGCAGAGTGTTTAGAGGATCAACAGTAGTTCCTTAGTGAATCTTTCGCAATCCTTTGAAATAGTAGAGTGAAATTACTCTTGTGACATCAATTTGTACCCATCTACGTGTTTCGCCATATACAATGGCTTTATCAAGATGGTTGGGATTGATAATTGACTGCTTTATAAATTCTTAGATATTCCGTGATTGGTCAAAACAAATTGCTGCTTTTCCAACTTCTCTCTTCTAAAGGTGGATGTGATATAAATTGGACTTGTCGATATTGCCAATGTGAATGCATAATTATGAGCTGTGTAACAATCTATACAGAGTATATATTACACTCTCTTATATTCATCTCTTGAATTAATAATATAAAACTATACCTCTATAGTTTAATATACTGATAAAAATATATATAAACTAACTTTACAATATAAAGGTCTATATTTCATAAATAAAAGAACAAGGAAGGATTAAAAATTAGACAACAAGATTATGTTGTTAAATCGATATTAACCCTAAATGTTAGTGATGTGCTAAATATATAGGTCTATATTTTCATAAATAGAAGAACAAGGAAGGATCAAAAATTAGACTGAAATATGTTGTTAAATCGATATTAACCCTAAATATTCCATCTATATAACCAGCTAATGTGTATTCTCCTAAAATATATGGTTACCCTTATGGATACTGTAGTATTTCATAAAAAGTAAAAAAAAATTCCTAAAATATTGCTCATCATTCCTCATATAGTATAAAATGGTGTATTATAAACTCTTTATACGTATATGGCAAAAAGAAAATATACTATATTAGAACAAGGCATAATTTTTAAAAGTGAAAAAAGTCTCTATAATGTTGCTCATCACTCTTCATAAATAGTATAAAATAGTGTATTATAAACCCTTTATACATATATTGCAAGAAGAAAATATACTAGATTACAATAGTGTGATTCAGCAATCTAAAATAAAAGGGTTAAGGTCCAGCTAAGAATTAAGACCTTGAGGGTATAATGTTTGTAGCTCATAAATGAATTCTGCTTCTTTTCTAAGAAGCAAGCGATCATAGTTTCCCCCTCGCCAAGGTTTAGTGATCTTACAAATACATCAATATTTAAGGTCATTGATGTTATTCTGATGTTTTATCCTAAAATGTTCATATAATCTGGTTTCCTGCTCGCCCTTTTTGATTAGGTTAAGATGTTCCCTAATCCTTGTACGTAAAATCCTGGAGGTCTCCCCCAAGTATTGCTTCCCACATGTACATTGGATGAGGTATATAATGCCTATGTCGCTGCATCTGATAGTCTCTTTAATGTTGTATTTTTTACCTGTGTTAGTAGATGTATATTCCTTGCACTTAGTGCTGTGTTGACATGCTTTGCAGCTATAGCAGGGGTAATATCCCCGCAATTTATTTCCTGATAGGTCTCTATCTTGCATCTTAAATTGTTGTGTTTTTTTTCATAAAATCACTAGGCGCAAGTATATTTCTGATGTTTGTAGCTTTCCTAAAAACAATGTTGGGATGTTCAGAAATAATGTCTCCTATAATGGGATCCGATTTAATTAAGTGCCAATGTTTATTTAATATTTTTGTTAAATACTTATGGTGACAGTTGTAATTAGTCACTAAAGGTACTTTCAGAGTTTCGTTTGGAGTGGTTTTAACTTTTGGTGCTTTAGAAAGTATATCTTGCCTTTCCATATTTCTAACTTTAATAATAGTTGTCTTCAATATTGCTGGGTCATATCCCTTTTCTAAAAAATCTATCTTCTAAGATTTTAACTTGTGAATTAAAGTCAGAGAGTTTGGAGCAATTACGCCTTATTCGAAGGAACTGTCCCTTAGGGATTTTGTCTATCCAACGTTTCAGGTGACAGCTGTGTATTGGGATATAATTGTTAGCATCTATTGTTTTAAAATGGATTTTCGTGGCTAGTTCACCATGTTCTACATATATATCCAAATCGAGGAATGTAATTTCTTGTCTACTTAGTGTATATGTGAATTTTAAATTCAGATCATTATGATTCATGTCTTCAAAAAAAGTAATCAGGCTTTCTTCACTCCCCTTCCACTCTATCAAGATATTGTCTATAGATCTTTTAAACAGCACAAGGTTTGCTCCCAGTCTATGTTCTTGGATAAAATGTTATTCCCATTTACCCATAAACAGGTTAGCATAGCTGGAAGCAAACCTCGTGCCCATTGCAGTACCTTGTACTTGGAGGTATAAATTACTATTGAGTGCAAACACATTATTACCAAGTATAAATTCGATATATTCCAGAATAAACTGCTTATGTTTCAATTGCATACTATTTTCACTTTTTAAGGACCAATCCACAGCTGCGATACCTTTGTCATGTTGGATACTAGTGTAAAGCGGGCTCACATAGCTCGCCGCCAAAATGTAATCATCCTGCCATTTAAGATTTTCCAATAAATGTAACACTTCTGTAGTGTTTTTAACCCTTTAAGGACACAGCTTTCAGTTTGCTCAATTGTTTTATGATGGAAAAATTCCGTCATATGTCCTTAAGAGGTTAAGGTACGAAGGTAACTTTTGTACATAATTCTGGAGTTGTGTATCGACATATAGGGAAAGGCTAGAACAAATCGAAGAAATGCCTGAAATTATCAGGCGTCCTGGCGGATCTATTAAGTTTTTGTGAATTTTGGGTAAGAAATAAAACATAGCCATTTTAGGATATTTTTGATAAATGAAATTACATTTTTTGGTGTTAATCAGATTATTCTCCTTAGCTGTTTTTAAAATGTCATGTAATTTTGTGTTGATTTTGTTCATGGGGTTTAATTTTAGTTTCTTGAAGGTGTCTGTATCATTAAGTAGATGGTTGGCCTCCACAATATATATATACAAGTATCCATAATGACCAGTCCTCCACCCTTATTGGCCGGTTTAATGGTGATGTCCTTATTTTTTTGCAATTGAGTTAGGACCTCCATTTCTTTCTTAGTCATATTGTATTTAATTTCACTATTATCTTCTACATTTAATTTCGCTACTTCAGATAAAACTAGTCTTTCAAAGACTTCAATGTTACTCCCTTTACTTTGGTACGGGTAGAACATAGATTTAGGTTTAAGTAGAGTGTGTACAATCTCATTAGATGTCTCTGAAGTTTTATTGACTTGTCTTTCTAAGGGGTTTTTAATAAAGTGTCTCTTAAGGGTTAATTGTCTTACGAATTGTTTAATGTGAATGTGGGTTTCAAATTTATTCAATTTGATTGTAGGTGCAAAGGTTAGGCCCAATTGTAACACTCTTGATTCGTCCTCTGAAAGTACCTTCTTACTAAGATTAAATATGCCTATTTTTTCTATTTCTATTTCTTTTTGGATTGTACATTTCTTTCCCCTTCTGTTTCCCCTAGTTCCACTATATTTCTTTTTGAACGTGTTCTTCTTTGATCTAGTGGATTGCCTATCCCTAAAAAATCCCCAGAAGTACTGGGTCTGTTTGACTCTTCATCAATACGTGAATCATCTATTGTGTCTTTTTGTGCAGCTATCGGTTGAAATCTATTTCTTATAGGACTGGACCATTCTTTTTTCTTTAGGTGGTTTGGCGTATTCCCTCTAAAGAATTCTCTTTGCTCTGTGTGGTGATTCTCATAGTTTTTTGTAATATAATCTCTATGCTGTGGTTCATAAGTGTATTGTGTGGGTTTTCTAAAATTATAATAATCTTTATTTACAGATATGTTCTCTCTGTGTTCTCTAAAGTGATAATTATCTTCTTTGTTATTCTCAAATCTATTGTGTCTATAATCTTGATCTTTGTTCTCAAAATTAACATTTCTTCTTTCATATGTGTGTCTATTATGTCCTGGTGAAGTGTAAAAGTGATTATTCCTATGTGTCCATCTGTTTTGGTGTTGTTCATTTCTATCCAAATAACCTTGTGTATGAGAAGTATTCTCATTATAGTAACCTCTATCTTTTGTTCCTTGAGTGTTGTTTCTATTGTACCATCCTCTATGTCTCTGTCTGGGGTAATACTCATTGGGTTTCTGATCCTCATTTGAAGACCTCTCTTCTGTATGGATATGTCTATTCTCATTCTCATATGGATACTGTTTGGGTTCTATCTTGTCTGATTTACCAGAATTTGTCCCTTCTAAAGATTCTGGAGGAGTAATACTCTGGTGATAATCCTGATGGTCCCTATTTAGTTTCCGCCATTTAACTGTTAATATATTTTTACTGGTGTCATTGAGATTATCAATGATTTCTTTTTGTTTATTTATAAATATATCGCTATCCTGGTGGTTTTCTATTTTCTCTTTAATTGTATCTATTTTTGTTTTAAAGTCAGCTAAACTAGCTGTCCTAGATTTCTTAAGTATTTCTATTAAACCAAATGAGGCTTTCCCTAAGGTTTCGAACCATTCAATATTGTGTTCTTCATTAAGTTCAAAAGTGCATTTCTTTTCCAATCTTAAACCTCTCGGTATCAGTTTATTTGTAATATATTTTTCTAAAAACACAAGTTCAATATTTTGTTTAGTTCCAATAAGTTTTCTAATTTAGACCTTAACTCTCCTAGGTCTACATTATCGGTGTTATCCACAACATTAATCTCAGAAGCCACATTAGAAAGAAATTGATCCTTTAATGTGAATAATTCCATATTTATATGTATAGAGAGAATGCAAACTACACAGTTAGTCTATTATATAAAAATAGTTATTCTAAGAAATGCTGCAACCAAATATATGGGAAACAATCAAGTGTACAATTTTAAAAATTAAATGTTGCGCAAATCTATCCCCTGCACATACACTAATCTGCTCCCATAAAGCAGAAATAAAGAAAAGGACTAATAATAAATAGAAAGTGTGTGTGTGCGCTTACAGCTAAGAGGTTAATAATGAACCAATGCCTATATAGGTATACTATATGGTATATATGAGTATTTGATGAGCCACTATATAGTGTAAAATAAATATAGCAACCACAATATGATAAAAAAGATTAAACATGAAGGAGTATATCACAAGATAATCAATATTTAATAAAACATGTTATTATAAACAACATAGACATATATATGACCGGTCATAAAACAACAAATATTAAAACATAAGTAAATCCTAATGCAGGAGTGAAATTAATAAATCCTACAATAGTAGCCTAAATAATAGTTCAGCTCTGCCGTAGCCACAAATGATATTTTCCTTATGCACAGAAAAACAGCGTTTATATTTCGTGTATGTCAGTTCAGACTCTTAGTATGTCAAACTGAAGTCCCAATCACTTAATGGCAAACACTTTATAGCAATCAGGATCCACCCTTTATAACCAGTAATCCGTATCTGTGTGTTAGTTTAACAAGTTCCAAAGCAGTCGTGAGTTTATCACAATTCCGTTTTTAAATGTAGATGTATAAATAAATCACACATATAGCAATAGGAGTGTGAATCATCCACGCTGCAGGGCTGCTACACCTTTGCGTGCCTACCTGCTCTTTTCCTGAGCTCGATATTCCTTTGTGGTAAGACACAGGTGTCTCGAACAGCTCCGTGCAGCTGGTGACGTCACAGGTGCATAGGTTGTTTACGAAAATAGATCTGTTCTGTATCCAAAGTTCGTAACTCTGTGCAGAGTGTTTAGAGCAGTGCTTTCCAAACTGTGTGTCATGACACATTAGTGTGTCGGTGGCAGTGTGAAGGTGTGTCCCTGCTTCAACACAATTCTTTTTTTTTTTGGTTTCCGACATCCCGCCTGCCTGCTACGCATATCACATGGTTGACATGTGATTGATACCTAGTAGGTCACAGATCATCTGTGATCATCAAGCGCTGGGGAATAAGGCAGAACGCTGCAAATAAGGCTAGCTGGATTCATCTTCAAATAAGGGTAAGAACATCTAAACTAATAACCCTTACCTAAATGGAATATTCAGTGAACTGACTTAAAATTACAAATATTCCTGTTCATTTACAAACGTGAATACCGCTGTAATCTGATATTTGCCATTATTACTCCACTACACAGCTAATATTGCTGCATATGGGATTACAATCTGAAAATAACTGCATGATATATATCCCTAACGGCATCATTGCAAGGATTGACTTTTATCTGATACATTATATCACCACTCATATAACTTTTGTAACCGTTTTTGTGGTTTAACCCTTGGTATACTTTAGAAAAATCTCTACTCAGAAAACCTACTGTTTTTAGTGCTAATCAAAATAAACTGAATTTATGAATCAGTGTTGCAACACTTAGGTTTTTTATAATTTTTTATTGTATATTTTACATGCTCATTTTATAGCACTAAGATTTGTGCTTCTCTATTAATAGGGTTATATTTGTAATGAATTTTTTATTTATGTTTTACATCTTGTTTCTAGTGATTTCAACATTTACAAGACCTTTATATGTTTTACACCTGTCGCTAATTATCTAATCTGATGTGATTTCAACATCTACAAGCCTTTAACTCTCTAAATACACACCAATATAATAGTAAGATATCACTTTATCCATAGTACTTTTAACCCCTAGTGCTATTTCTAGCGCCTCATTTCCACCTCCCCATCTCCTCCTATAAGTAATCCCAGAAGATAGTGCCGTTCCTGTAGTATGGTAGATCACTTATTAAATATTTTCAGCTTGTAAAACCCACGCTAACCCGTCCACGTTTAAGTTTACTTCGAGCAGTGTTTTCAATCGAGCGGCTACAAAGTTAGCACGCAACTTATAATCTCTCCTTTATTTTGCATGCAGACTTTATTTAATACTGTGTGTGACTGAGACAAAACCAGAAATTATATTATACTTTTATTTATCTAAAGCATTAACTGGAAACACTCAATTTCCCTTCACATTTTAACTTTTTTTATGAGATTAATTATTTTCCTTCGCAATAGTTTTGTCCTTATTCCATATATAAGTGGGTTAAGTAATGGAGGTAATACTAAAGATGCTACAGAGAGCAGAATGTGAACAACAACTGGAGTGTTAATATTATTAAGTCTGTAACGAACAAAAATAAATAAAGCCCCTACCAGAAAAATAGAAAAATTAATCAAGTGGGTCACCAGGGTGTGAATAGCTTTTTTATATGAATCTTTAGAAACATTTAAACATATCATAAATATATGAACATAGGAGTAAGTTATGGATAACAAAGTTAAAATTAAGTAAGTTACAAAAACTATTAACCCATATAAGTTGTTGAAAGAGTAATCTACACATAGTAACTTAATAAGAGCCATGTTATCACAATAAATGTTCTGAATGCTTGTCCCACATGAAGGTAGGAAGGACGTTTGAGTTATAGAAACAAACACAGATATGAAACAAAAGGTAAAAGAACCAATGATCATTTTTAGCACATTATGATTGGTCATTATATTGACATAATGCAGGGGGTGACACACAGACAAATACGTATCATAAGCCATAATGGTAAAACTAGCTATTTCATATAATCCAAAGGTGAGAACACATAAAGCTTGAATTATACAGCTGGCACGTGACACCGTTTTAGAAGATGAAAAGAGGTCAAACAACAGTTTTGGAAATAATGATGTACTTCCAAACATCCCATTAATGACCAGGTTACATATGAGTATGTACATGGGCTCATGGAGACTTTCTTCATTCAAGATGACTAAGATGACCATAAGACTAATAAATATTATCAGGGAGTAGATGAAAAGAGACAGTAGACCATATAGGTATCCAAATCCCTCTAGCTCTGCTATTCCAAGAAGTTCATATTCGGTGATGGTGCTAGATACATTTTCCATCTTGAATTTTCTGCAACAAGATCTACTTACAAATGTAACCTGTTTAATAAAAGAAGAACACATGGAATTTAGTTTTCTGTTTGTTGGTAACATTTATCTTAATGGTAGATAGATAATAGATAGGGCTAGATTACAAGTGGAGCGCTAAATTATCGCGCTCCCGCAAACGGGCAAACTTGCCAGTTTGCGGGAGCATGATAATTTTATATATATATATATATATATATATATATATATATATATATATATATATATATAAATATATATACATATACACATATTAACACTTAATTAATATATATATATATATATACACATATGAACACCTAATTAATATATATATATATATATATATATATATATATATATATATATATACACATATTAGAACAAATATATATGTATATAAGCATATACATATATATTTACTAAGTGCTGCCCATTCCTGCGCTGCTTACCTTTTCGGTGCACAAAGTTCTGATGCCACCAGTGACAGCATCAACACGAGGCTCCCATAGGAGCCTAAAGAAGTGCCTATGGAAGCGCGCTCTATGGAAGTGAGCTTGGTTTGCATTGCTGTGAACTTGTAATACCAGTGCATATTAGCGTAGTATTACAAAGTGGAGCACAAATATCGCTTTAACTAAAGCGATATTATGCACTTCACTTGTGATCTGGCCTATAGATAGATAGCTAATAGATAAATAGGGCTAGATTACAAGTGGAGCTCTAAATTATAGCGTGGTAATTAACCAGCCATTACAAGAGACTGGATATTGCTAGCGGTAGCAATTAGCGCTCAGAAAATTAAGCAGAGATTTGATCTCTGGTTAATTTTCTAAAAGTGCCCCAAATGCCCTCAAAATAGAGGGCTTTATAGTTTTTTATTTTTAGTTTTTAAAACTTCCCTAAGCAGTTTTTGGGGCTTTAAAATTAGTGGGAGTGGAGTGTTAGAAAACAACGGCACTGAAAAGTGCCATTATATTGCGGTCTTTGGGAACTGTTTTGTCAAAGACCGCAATGTAAGTATATGATTATATACACATATTAACACCTAAATTTATATTTATTTATTTATTTATAAAATATTTTACCATGAAGGATACAATGAGATTTCTCTCATTTTCAAGTATGTCCTGGGTCCACACAACATTGCATTAATACAATAGGGTACAATAAAATACAAGAACAATATTAATAAATAATATATGCAAAATTTAACATAGAACAGGTAAAAAATATATAAATCAACCATGACAGGTGCATTCTGTTTTGAGATATGTAGAGAGGGATCTCTTTAAGGATTTTAGACTTGGGGAAGTTTTGAAAGTGTGCGGGAGGTTGTTCCATAATTGTGTTGCTCTGTAGGAAAAGGAGGATCGAGCTGCTTTCTTTTTGTATTGAGGCAAACAAAATAATGTGCTTGTACTGGATTGGAGGCTATAGGAGGTGGGAATAGCCAGGGAGAGCATTCTGCTCAGGTAGGGTGGGAGCTTCCCAGAAAGGCACTTAAACACAAGGCAGGAAAGATGGAGGTGTGCGTCTGGATTTCAGCGACAGACAGTTTAGTTCTTTTAGCATGTCACAATGGTGGGTCCTGTAGTTACATTGTAGCAAAAAAGTAGCAGAACGACTTATACAATGTATTAAGTTTATCAAGGTGAGTTTTTTGCGGTGCAGGTGCATATACTACATCCCCATAATCAATGATTGGCATCAGCATTTGCTGTACAATCGTTTCCATTACTGTAGGGCTTAGGCAGGATTTGTTTCTGCACAGGGCACCTAGTTTTGGATAGAGTTTAGATGCAAGTTTTTCTATGTAGATTGGGGTCTATCAACATACCCACGTATTTGAAAGAGTGGACTGTGGTCAGTGTGCAATTTGATTTTCTTTTGATGCATAGATGATAATTTTGTAATTTGTGCAATTTAGGACCCATTCCAAAGATGATTGTGACAGTTTATTCAGTGTTTAGGAAGAGTTTGCTTTTTGAGATCCACTTTTCTACCTCTGTGAACTGGTCTTAGAGCACTGCCTCAAGCTGCTATAGATCGGATTTGCTTGCATAGATTACTGTGTCATCTGCGTACTTGTGTATGGTTGAGGATTTGCAGACATTTGGCAGATCATTTATAAATAATGTGAATGGTAGGGGGCCGATAATGGAAACTTGTGGAACACCACATGTGACTGGGAGAGGGAGGGAGTTGCTGTCAGAAATGGAGACATATTGTGATCGATCCAAGACATATGATCGAAACCAGGTTAGCGGAAGATCACCAATACCTGAGTTTTTTAGTTTGAGCAGTAGTATGTCGTGGGAATTTGCAAAATTAAAGAAAATTGCTCCAGTTAGGTCTCCTCGTTCCATGCTAGTTTGGATTTTGTTGCAAACTTTTAGGAGGGCAGTTGTAGTGGAGTGATTTGGGCGAAAACCTGATTGATCAGGGGTCAGATAGTTGTTAGTAATACTCACATATTGCGTATGGATGCATTTTTCTAAGATTTTTGACAATACCTGGAGCAATGATATTGGGCGATAGATAGAAACCAAAGTTATCTCCATACTTTTATGTATAGGCACTACTCTTGCAGTCTTCCAAAGTTTGGGTATGTATCCAGACACCAAGGATTCATTTATTAGGTTTGTGACAGGTTTAGCAATTGCTGGCGCACTGACCTTCAACAGCATTGCTGGTATTTGATCAGGTCCAGACTGGTTTTTCATTTTTAGATTATTAAGTGTTTCTTAAAGACATTGATGGGTACAGGTCTAAAACTGAACTTCTCTATATTGGGTCTTTGCAGATTTAGTGGGGCCTGATCCCAATTTGTAGTTGTGTGTCATAAATTAGTTTGTTAATCAGGGTGGTGGAGCATCTGACAGTAGAATTTGCTACTGCTAAGGGAATTTGCAGGGTTTGGCTGTCCACTTTGACAGTGGAGGGCTGGAAGTGGATTGGGGGAGTG
Organism: Bombina bombina; assembly: GCF_027579735.1. NCBI lineage: Eukaryota > Metazoa > Chordata > Amphibia > Anura > Bombinatoridae > Bombina > Bombina bombina. The sequence goes on from NC_069501.1 coordinate 1,245,107,794, forward strand.
TGCAAGTTATTTATGACTTTCTAAAACTTTCTAGGATTTGATGTGTTATTGTTCAGATTGTTGTTCAGCCTTAGCCAATTTTGTTTGCTTAATACATATATTTTGCCATTTTCTATAAACACAGTGATCGTTCATAGAGCCACTATGCTTGAACTTTGACCACAATGTATCCTGAAACTATACATATATATAAGTTTTTCCAACCGCTGCTCTACTTACCTCTTCATTAGATAGATAGATATACAGATGATAGAAAGAAAGATAAAATGCACAAAAAAGTTATAAGGGTTCAAAGATATGAGGTCGCAGGTGATAGAGAGAAAAAAGTAATCTAAAGCGCTTTCACATAGAGATACATACACATACATGTATGTATATATTTATATATATATGTATATATATATAAATATATATATACTGAATATATACTGAATATATATATATATATATATATATATATATATATATATATATATATATATATATATATATATATAGTAGTATGCAAAAGTGTAGGCACCCCTGACAATTTCAATGATTTTCATTTATGAATAATTGGGTTTTTGGATCAGCAATTTCATTTTGATTGATCAAATAACTGAAGGACACAGTAATATTTCAGTAGTGAAATTAGGTTTATTGGATTAACAGAAAATGTGCAATATTCATCCAAACGAAATTAGACAGGTGCATACATTTGGGCAACCTTGTTATTTTGTTGATTTGAATACCTGTAACTACCTAGCACTGATTAATTGGAACACACAATTGGTTTGGTGACCCTATTAAGTCTTGCACTTTATAGAAAGGTGCATCCAATCATGAGAAAAGGTATTAAGGTGGCCACTTGCAAGTTGTGGTTCTCTTTGACTCTCTTCTGAAGCGGGGGCCTCAAAACAACTCTCAAATTACCTGAAAACAAAAATTGTTCAACATTATGGTTTAGGGGAAGGCTACAAAAAGCTATTTTTGAGATTTAAGCTACCAGTGTCCACTGTGAGGAACATAGTGAGGAAATGGAAGACCACAGGCACAGTTCTTGTTAAGGCCAGAAGTGGCAGGCTAAGTAAAATATCGGAGAGGCAAAGGACGGTGAGAACACAATATTATTTTGCTGCAGATGGTGTCACTGTGCATCATAACAAGAGGTGTTATGCATGGCGGCAAAAGAACAATACAAACACTTGCTAGCCACAGTATAATTTGGTGGATGTTCCATCATGCTGTGGAGCTGTGTGGCCAGTGCCGGTACTGGGAATCTTGTTAAAGTTGAGGGTCGCATGGATTCAACTCAATATCAGCAGATACTTGATACTTTGGGCTGGATATTTCAACAAGACAATGACCCAAAACACTGCTCAAAATCTACTCTGGCATTTATGCAGAGGAACAAGTTCAATATTCTGGAATGGCCATCCCAGTCCCCAGACCTGAGTATCATTGAAAATCTGTGGAGTGATTTGAAGTGGGCTGTTCATGCTTGGCAACCATCAAACCTAACTGAACTGCAGATGTTTTGCAAGGAGGAATGGTCCAAAATACCTCCATCCAGGATCCAGATACTCATTGCAGGCTATAGGAAGCTCCTAGAGGCTGTTATTTCTGCTAGGAGGCTCTACTAAATATTGATGTGATATTTCTGTTGGGGTGCCCAAATTTATGCACCTGTCTAATTTCATTTGGATGCATATTGCACATTTTCTGTTAATCCAATAAACCTCATTTCACTACTGAAATATTACTGTGTCCTTCAGTTAAAATTAAATTGCTGATCCAAACACCCAATTATTTATAAATGAAATTCAAGGAAATTGTCAGGGGTGCCTAAACTTTTGCATACAACTGGGTATATATGTTTATATGTGTGTACATATGTACAGGGAGTGCAGAATTATTAGGCAAATGAGTATTTTGACCACATCATCCTCTTTATGCATGTTGTCTTACTCCAAGCTGTATAGGCTCGAAAGCCTACTACCAATTAAGCATATTAGGTGATGTGCATCTCTGTAATGAGAAGGGGTGTGGTCTAATGACATCAACACCCTATATCAGGTGTGCATAATTATTAGGCAACTTCCTTTCCTTTGGCAAAATGGGTCAAAAGAAGGACTTGACAGGCTCAGAAAAGTCAAAAATAGTGAGATATCTTGCAGAGGGATGCAGCACTCTTAAAATTGCAAAGCTTCTGAAGCGTGATCATCGAACAATCAAGCGTTTCATTCAAAATAGTCAACAGGGTCGCAAGAAGCGTGTGGAAAAACCAAGGCGCAAAATAACTGCCCATGAACTGAGAAAAGTAAAGCGTGCAGCTGCCAAGATGCCTCTTGCCACCAGTTTGACCATATTTCAGAGCTGCAACATCACTGGAGTGCCCAAAAGCACAAGGTGTGCAATACTCAGAGACATGGCCAAGGTAAGAAAGGCTGAAAGACGACCACCACTGAACAAGACACACAAGCTGAAACGTCAAGACTGGGCCAAGAAATATCTCAAGACTGATTTGTCTAAGGTTTTATGGACTGATGAAATGAGAGTGAGTCTTGATGGGCCAGATGGATGGGCCCGTGGCTGGATTGATAAAGGGCAGAGAGCTCCAGTCCAACTCAGACGCCAGCAAGGTGGAGGAGGAGTACTGGTTTGGGCTGGTATCATCAAAGATGAGCTTGTGGGGCCTTTTCGGGTTGAGGATGGAGTCAAGCTCAACTCCCAGTCCTACTGCCAGTTTCTGGAAGACACCTTCTTCAAGCAGTGGTACAGGAAGAAGTCTGCATCCTTCAAGAAAAACATGATTTTCATGCAGGACAATGCTCCATCACATGCGTCCAAGTACTCCACAGCGTGGCTGGCAAGAAAGGGTATAAAAGAAGAAAATCTAATGACATGGCCTCCTTGTTCACCTGATCTGAACCCCATTGAGAACCTGTGGTCCATCATCAAATGTGAGATTTACAAGGAGGGAAAACAGTATACCTCTCTGAACAGTGTCTGGGAGGCTGTGGTTGCTGCTGCACGCAATGTTGATGGTGAACAGATCAAAACACTGACAGAATCCATGTATGGCAGGCTTTTGAGTGTCCTTGCAAAGAAAGGTGGCTATATTGGTCACTGATTTGTTTTTGTTTTGTTTTTGAATGTCAGAAATGTATATTTGTGAATGTTGAGATGTTATATTGGTTTCACTGGTAAACATAAATAATTGAAATGGGTATATATTTGTTTTTTGTTAAGTTGCCTAATAATTATGCACAGTAATATTCACCTGCACACACAGATATCCCCCTAAAATAGCTATAACTAAAAACAAACTAAAAACTACTTCCAAAACTATTCAGCTTTGATATTAATGAGTTTTTTGGGTTCATTGAGAACATGGTTGTTGTTCAATAATAAAATTAATCCTCAAAAATACAACTTGCCTAATAATTCTGCACTCCCTGTATTTAAATGTGTATATATGTATTTACAGGCATAAACACATATAAACAGATAAATATATATGCATTCATATATACAGTATATAAGTGCATTGGAGACTTTTGCAGTAAAGTAGATGAAAACATGAAAAAGCATATTTATGCAAAATTCATATTTAATAAAGTATTATACTGTACATTTACTGTACATATTTCACATTCCAATGTTCTTCACATAGCGGAATATGTTCTATGTATTTTTTAATAGATATTCATATATATAATTATGTATTTATGAATAAATAGAACATATTCTGCTATGTGAAGAACATTAGAATGTGAAATATTGATGTCGGATTAGCGAACTTGAGAATATGCAATCGAGTTTGCGCTCAAGTAGGGTTTTTTCCCCTTTTTTGCTCCATTGACTTCTATGGGTGAATACTTTAACACGTTAACAATACTGTAACTTCAGTTTTTTTGCACACATCGGGTAAGTGCGCAAGTGAATACTTTGAACTTGTAATATGACGCTACCCAATGCGCACAAAAAGCTTGTTTTTAGCATAGTTAGTGCACATAAATACTGCTCCACTTGTTATCTAGCCCTAAGTTGTCTGTGTCCAAAAACTTAATTAAGACAACATGTTAACTACAATCTAACCCCAAACCATAGAAAACATCATATTGATGTTTCACATGAGATTTTGCAGATACTGATACTCTTTTGGAGGACATCATATGAAAGACTTCTCTTAATAAACAGACTATTAGTTGGAATATGCTCTCCTTATGTACAAACCATGTAAAATGCTGCTTGGTTCTGTGGTCCATCAGAGACCAATTACAGGGCCGGACATTGGTATAAAAAAAAAAAAAAAGCAATCACCTAGATTACAAGTTTTGCGTGTTCCGGTTTTAACGCTGAAAAAATGGCTATTTCAGCATAAAAACCGGAACGCAGCCATTACGAATCTTTCAGCTATAGCTGTATTGCACGCATTTTAGCCTGTAACACAATGTCAGTCCCGCACTTAAGAAAATTACGTTTTTATGTGGGATTTCCATAGTGCCGGCATTACAGGTTGCGTGGTGAGGCTAAAATGCTTGCTTTCCAGCCTATACTGACACGATCCGTTCAACCACCTGAGACCAGTAGTTATGAGTTTTGCACGAAGAAACTGTAACACAAAACTTATAACTAAACTGTTACAAAGTACACTAACACGCATAAACTACCTATTAACCTCTAAAGCGAGGCCCACCCGCATCGCAAAAACACTAAATTAACCCCTAATCTGCCGCTCCCGACATTGCCGTCTCAAATAAAATGTATTAACCCCTATTCCACCGCTCCCTGACATCGCCGCCACTATAATATAGTTATTAACCCCTATTTCCCTGCAAACCAACATCACCCACACTATAATAAATATATTAACACCTATTCCGCCGCTCCCGACATCGCTGCCACTAAATAAAGTTATTACCCCTAAACCTCTGGCTGTCATGTTCTGTCTCAGGATATCTTGTGAGAGCCTCACTGTCTGGAACAGTTGATTTAAATGAAGATTAGGAGAAGCCATATAGATTGAAAATGATAAATTTATTTAAACAAAATACTTTGATTGAGCAAATACTTGCAGGATATATTTAAATGTGCTACTCAGGTATGTTAAGTCCACATACGGCAGGAGTGGAAATAAACAAACAAAGTAAGCAGAGATGCAGATTCAAAAAGGAAAGTCTTTCACCTGGTAATAACTGAAATGTAGGATTTGCACAAGGCAGGAAACAACTTGTAAACAGGTAGCAGGTTTAAAGGTAAAGTCTTTCTCCTGGTGATAGCTGAAGTGCAGTAATTGCACAAGGCAGGAAACAAACTTGTAAACAGGTAACAGGTTTAAAGGTAAAGTCTTTCGCCTGGTAATAGCTGAAGTGCAGGAATTGCACAAGGCAGGAAACAACCTTGTAAACAGGTAACAGGCTTAAAGGTAATGTCTTTCTCCCGGTAATAGCTGAAGTGCAGGAATTGCACAAGGCAGGAAACAACCTTGTAAACAGGTAACAGGCTTAAAGGTAATGTCTTTCTCCCGGTAATAGCTGAAGTGCAGGAATTGCACAAGGCAGGACACAACCTTGTAAACAGGTAACAGGCTTAAAGGTAATGTCTTTCTCCTGGTAATAGCTGAAGTGCAGGAATTGCACAAGGCAGGAAACAACCTTGTAAACAGGTAACAGGCTTAAAGGTAATGTCTTTCTCCTGGTAATAGCTGAAGTGCAGGAATTGCACAGGTTAGAAAATAAACTTGTAAACAGGTAACAGGCTTAAAGGTAAAGTCTTTCTCCTGGTAATACCTTGTAAACAGGTGCAACAGTGAAGTCTTTCTCCAAAGTAGTACAGGAAACAGGTTCTGACTTGACAAAACAGATCCAATGTGAGGACAACATGCAGTGTAAGAGCCATCCTTAAATAGGGAGGTTTTGCACAGGATTGGTTCTGAGTAATTCCAGAATTGAGAACACCTGTGTGTTGCAAACCGACTGGCAAGCAAACAGGGATAGTAACCACAGAGCCACAGGTTCAAATCCCCACACAGCCCTTCTTAGCAGAATGCCTCCCAGACCTTTTCTTTTTAGTCTGGAGGCTTAGTTCATGACACTGGCCTACCACATCACCACCACTAAATAAACCTATTAACCCCTAAACTGACAGCCCCCACATCGCAAAAAAACTAAATTAAACTATTAACCCCTAAACCTAACAACCTAACTTTATTTTAAAATTACAATATTCCTATCTTAAAATAAATAAAAACTTACCTGTGAAATTAAAAAAAACCTAAGTTTAAACTATAAATTAAACTAACATTACTATTATACTAAAATTAAAATAACTACAAATTAAAAAAAAACTAAATTACACATTACACATTTAAATCTACATTTAGAAAAAATAAAAAATACTAAATTACAAAAAATAAACACTAAATTACAAAAAATAACAAAATTATCGAAAATAAAAACAATTATACCTAATCTAATAGCCCTATAAAAATAAAAAAGCCCCCCAAAATAAAAAAATCCTAGCCTACAATATACTACCAATAGCCCTTAAAAGGGCCTTTTGTAGGGCATTGCCCTAAAGAAATCAGCTCTTTTCACAGTAAAAAAATGCAAAGACCCCTCCAACAGTAAAACCAACCACCCAACCAACCCACAAAATAAAAATCCTAACTCTAACAAAAACCTAAGCTACCCATTGCCCTGAAAATGGCATTTGTGTGGGCATTGCCCAGAAAAGGGCATTTAGCTCTTTTAAGATAGCCCAAACCCTAATATAAAAAAAAAAAACATCCAAAAAAAAGTTTAAAAAAACCTAACACTAACCCCTGACGATCCACTTACAGTTTCTGAAGTCCGGACATCCAGGCGGTGAGAAGTCTTCATCCAGGCAGCAAGGTCTTCATCCATCCAAGCGGCGTCTTCTATCTTCATCCCGGCAGCATCTTCTATCTTCATTCCCTCGGCCTGGAGCAGGTCCATCCTTCAAGATATCCGGCGTGGAGTGTCCTCTTCATGCGGTCGCCGCTGTACACTGAATCTTCAATGCAAGGGAGCCGTTTCAAAATGGCGTCCCTTGTATTCCTATTGATTGATTTGATTTTTGAAATTCAAATCATCCAATAGGATAAGAGCTATTGAAATTCTATTGACTGATTTGAATAGCCAATCAAATTTCAGTAGCTCTCATCCTATTGGCTGATTTGAACAGGCAATAGGATTTCAGTAGCTCTCATCCTATTGGCTGATTTGAATTTCAAAAATCAAATCAGCCAATAGGAATACAAGGGACGTCATTTTGAAATGGCTCCTTGCATTGAAGATTCAGTGTAAGGAGATTCAGTGTAAGGAGGCGACCGTATGAAGAGGACGCTCTGCGCCTGATGTCTTGAAGGATGGTCCCGCTCTGCTCCGCCGGGATGATGATAGAAGATGCAGCATGGATGAAGACCTTGCCGCCTGGATGAAGACTTTTCGCCGTCTGGCTATCCAGACTTCAAAAACTGTAAGTGGATCGTCTGGGTTAGTGTTAGGCTTTTTTTTTTTTTAAAAAAAATTTGGGTGGATTTTTTTTTTAGATTAGGGTTTGGGGTATCTTAAAAGAGCTAAATGCCCTTTTCAGGGCAATGAAAAAGTGCTGAATGCCCTTTTAAGTGCAATGCCCATACAAATGCCCTTTTCAGGGCAAGGGGTAGCTTAGGTTTTTGTTAGTGTTAGGTTTTTTATTTTGGGGGGTTGGTTGGGTGGTGAGATTTAATGTTGATGGGTCTTTGTATTTTTTTACAGGGAAAAAAACTGATTTCTTTAGGGCAATGCCCTACAAAAGGCCCTTTTAAGGGCTATTCATCGTTTATTGTAGGCTTGGTTTTTTTTTTTTCTGGGGGCTTTTTTATTTTTATAGGGCTATTAGATTAGGTGTAATTGTTTTTATTTTGGATAATTTCATTTGTTATTTTTCATAATTTAGTGTTTTTTATTTTTTGTAATTTATTATTTTTTTAATTTTTTTTTTAATTGTTGATTTACATTTTTTAGTAGTGTTAGTTTTTTTATGCGTATTTTAGTTTAATTTGTAGTTATTTTAATTTTAGTATAATAGTAATGTTAGTTTAATATTTAGGGGCCGAATTATCATTGTGCGAGTGGACATGATCCGATATTGCAAATCATGTCTGCTGCACATTGATAAATGCCGACAGTATATGCTGTCGGCATTTATTATTGCAACAGCCGCTAGCAGGGGGTGTCAATCAACCTGGTCTTATTTGATTGGGTTGATTTCTGGCGATGTCTGTTCGCTGCCTCAGAGCAGGCGGACAGGTTATGGAGCAGCGGTCTTTAGAAAAAACGGAACATCAAGCTCCATACGGAGCTTTAAAAATATGCCCCATAGTTTAAACTTAGGTTTTTTTAATTTCACAGATAAGTTTTTATTTATTTTAAGATAGGGATATTGTAATTTTAATATAAAGTTAGGGGGTGATAGGTTTAGAGGTTAATAGTTTAATTTAGTTTTTTGCTATGTGGGGAGCTGTCAGTTTAGGGGTTAATTGGTTTATTTAGTGGCGGTGATGTTTGAGGCCAGAGGTTTAGGGGTTAATAACTTTATTTAGTGGTGGCAATGTCAGGGAGCGGCGGAATAGGGGTTAATATCTTTATTATAGTTTGGGGATATTGGGGTGCGGGGGAATAGGGGTTAATAACTTTAAGTGGTGGCGATGTCGGGAGCGGCAGATTAGGGGTTAATAACTTTATGTAGGTATAGGAGATGTTGGGGGTGGCAGATTAGTGGTGTTTAGACGTGGGGTTTATGTTAGGGTGTTAGGTTTAAACTTAACTTTTTTTCCCCATAGACATCAATGAGGTTGTGTTATGGCAATCGCCATTCCGTGCTTCAGGTGTTAGGTTTTATCTAACACGCTATCCCCATTGATTTCTATGGGGAAAGTGTGCACAAGCACGTCAAAGCAACCCTTGGATTTTGTGCGGTATGGAGCTCATCACCACCTTATAGCACACACAAGGCGGCTTTTCAAAAACTTGTAATAACAGCGCTATAGACTTTTTTGCGTTTGTTTTGCACCCTCTATAGCGCAAAACTTGAAATCTAGGTGAGAGTTAGCAATTATTCGCCTAGATTACGAGTTTTGTCGGTAAAAACCTGTTTTCTGAATGGCTGCGTTAGCCTCAGAAAAGTAAGCGTTGAGCAAAATTTAGCTCCACTTCTCACCTCAATACCAGCGTTGCTTACGGTAGTGGTAAGCTGGAAAAACGTGCTCGTGCACGATTTCCCCATAGGATACAATGGGGCTGAGCTGGCTGAAAAAAAACCTAACACCTGCAAAAAAGCAGCGTTCAGCTCCTAACGCAGCCCCATTGTTTCCTATGGGGAAACACTTTCTATGTCTACACCTAGCACCCTAACATGAACCCCGAGTCTAAACATCCCTAATCTTACACTTATTAACCCCTAATCTGCCACCCCCGCTATGGCTGACACCTACATTATATTATTAACCCCTAATCTGCAGCTCCGGACAACGCCGCCACCAACATTATCCCTATGAACCCCTAATCTGCTGCCCCTAACGTAGCCGACACCTACATTATAGTTATTAACCCCAAATCTTCCGCCCCCATCATCCCAGCCACCTACCTACACTTATTGACCCTTAATCTGCCGACCGGATACCGCTGCCACTATAATAAATGTATTAACCCCTAAACCGCTTCACTCCCACCTCACAAACACTATTATAATACATTTTATTAACCCCTAATCTGCCCCCCATTGTTGCCACCACCTACCTACAATTATTAACCTCTAATCTCCCGCCCCCAATGTCGCGACTACTATAATAAAGTTATTAACCCCTAAACCTAAGTCTATCCCTAACACCCCCTTAAGTTTAAAATAATTTAAATAAATCTAAATAAATTTACTATAATTAAATAAATTATTCCTATTTAAAACTAAATACTTACCTATAAAATAAACCCTAAAATAGCTACAATATAATTAATAATTACATTGTAGCTATTTTAGGATTTATATTTATTTTACAGGCAACTTTGTATTTATTTTAACTAGGTACAATAGCTATTAAATAGTTAATAACTATTTAATAGCTACCTAGTTAAAATACTTACAAAATTACCTGTAAAATAAATCCTAACCTAAGTTACAAATACACCTAACACTACACTATCAATAAATTAATTAAATAAATTACCTACAATGATCTAAACTAAAATACAATTAAACTAAACTATAGTACAAAAAACAAACAAACACTAAATTACAAAAAATAAAAAAATATTACAAGAATTTTAATCTAATTACACCTAATCTAAGCCCCCTAATAAAATAAAAAAGCCCCCCAAAATAATAAAATTCCCTACCCTATACTAAATTACAAAAGTAATCAGCTCTTTTACCAGCCCTTAAATGGGCTTTTTACGGGGCATTGCCCCAAAGTAATCAGCTCTTTTACCTGTAAAAGAAAATACAAGACCCCCCCCCAACATTACAACCCACCAGCCACACACCCCTACTCTAAAACCCATCCGACCCCCCCTTAAAAAACCTAACACTACCCCATTGAAGATCACCCTACCTTGAGCCGTGTTCACCCAGCGGGCACCGATGGGCCAGAAGAGGATATCCGGACCGGCAGAAGTCTTCATCCGATCGAGGCAGAAGAGGTCCTCCATCCAGCAGAAGTCTTCATCCAAGCGGCATCTTCTATCTTCATCCATCCGGCGCGGAGCGGGTCCATCTTCAAGACATCCGTCGTGGAGCATCCTCTTCTTCCCGACGACTAACGACGAATGAAGGTTCCTTTAAAAGACGTCATCCCAGATGGCGTCCCTCGAATTGCGATTGGCTGAAATTATTCTATAAGCCAATCGGAATTAAGGTAGGAAAAATCCGATTGGTTGATTTAATCAGCCAATCGGATTGAAGTTCAATCCGATTGGCTGATTGGATCAGCCAATAGAATGCAACATTTTTTTAAGGGGGGGGGTCGGGTGGGTTTTAGAGTAGGGGTGTGTGGGTGGTGGGTTGCAATGTTGGGGGGGTCTTGTATTTTCTTTTACAGGTAAAAGAGCTGATTACTTTGGGGCAATGCCCCGCAAAAAGCCCTTTTAAGGGCTGGTAAAAGAGCTGATTACTTTTGTAATTTAGTATAGGGTAGGGAATTTTATTATTTTGGGGGGCTTTTTTATTTTATTAGGGGGCTTAGATTAGGTGTAATTAGATTAAAATTCTTGTAATATTTTTTTATTTTTTGTAATTTAGTGTTTGTTTTTTTTGTACTATAGTTTAGTTTATTTAATTGTATTTTAGTTTAGATCATTGTAGGTAATTTATTTAATTAATTTATTGATACTGTAGTGTTAGGTGTATTTGTAACTTAGGTTAGGATTTATTTTACAGGTAATTTTGTAATTATTTTAACTAGGTAGCTATTAAATAGTTATTAACTATTTAATAGCTATTGTACCTAGTTAAAATAAATACAAAGTTGACTGTAAAATAAATATAAATCCTAAAATAGCTACAATGTAATTATTAATTATATTGTAGCTATTTTAGGGTTTATTTTATAGGTAAGTATTTCGTTTTAAATAGGAATAATTTATTTAATTATAGTAAATTTATTTAGATTTCTTTAAATTATATTTAATTTACGGGGGGGTTAGGGTTAGACTTAGGTTAAGGGGTTAATAACTTTATTATAGTAGCGGTGATGTTGGGGGGGCAGATTAGGGGTTAATAAAATGTATTATAGTGTTTGCGAGGTGGGAGTGCAGCGGTTTAGGGGTTAATACATTTATTATAGTGGCAGCGATGTCCGGTCGACAGATTAGGGGTTAATATGTGTAGGTAGGTGGCGGCGACGTGGGGGGGGCAGATTAGGAGTTAATAAATATAATATAGGTGTCGGCGATGTTAGGGACAGCAGATTAGGGGTTCATAGGCATAATGTAGGTGGCGGTGATGTCTGGTCGGCAGATTAGGGGTTAAATAATTTTATTATAGTGTTTGCGATGAGGGAGGGCCTCGGTTTAGGGGTTCATAGGTAGTTTTATGGGTGTTAGTGTACTTTTTAGCACTTTAGTTTAGAGCTTTATGTTCCGGCGTTAGCCCATAAAACTCTTAACTACTGAATTTTTTATGCGGTAGGAGTCTTGGAGGTAGAGGCTGTACCGCTCACTTCTTCCAAGACTTGTAATACCAGCGTTAGGCGAATCCCATTAAAAAGATAGGCTACGCAATTGACGTAAGGGGATTTGCGGTAGGCAAAAGTCGCGGAAGAAAAGTGAGCGGTAGACCCTTTCCTGCCTGACTCGTAATACCAGCGGGCATTAAAAAGCAGCGTTAGGACCCCTTAACGCTGCTTTTTAAAGCTAACGCAGAACTCGCAATCTAGGCGATTGGTTGTACATAATAATTATGTTGGTGTTGCAGGTTTTAAATCTGAACAATGTTCTTCACTTGATAGAAATGGAAATATAAAAAGATGTTACAAATGTGTAAACATTTTAATCTTTTTGTGTTACCAATTAATTGTGTAATTATCGTATCTGTTATTTCCTCAAAAGGGTGGACCAACACTGCGGAATCTGTTAGAACTCTACAAATACCTGATAATTATGCTAATAATAATCACTTTTGAATTTCTGATAAATTGCTTTTTATTATTATTATTATTATTATTATTTATTATTATTTTTTTTTTTAGTAACACTGGTAATCTTGAGATTACACGCCGTTGAGAAATCCTGTTGGGTGTATTGAAAAATGAAACCATATATTAGATTTGACAAATTTATATCAAAGCAGGGAGCCACCAAGTCTATTTAAGAGCTAGTCACATATTTCTAGGAGTCTGGGAATTATGTTTGCATTCAAATAAATAAACAATAATGCAAAAAGTTAGAAAGCAGACTTCTAGGATTTATCATGTTTGGCTTTTGTTTCACCTACAAACGGGTACAATTAGTATAACAATATATTACCTAAGTATAGGTTAAAACCATGTAATCAGGATTGTTCAGGGTTGGTACATTAACAAGCTAAGGGATAGATTATAAGTGGCATGCTATTTACCACTTCTGCTCGAGGGATAACTTTGCCAGTGGTAAGCTTTTTGGCACGTTGGGTAGCGCGCATATTACAAGCTGGAAGTAAAATGTTTTCGTACAAACGGTAACTTGGCGCTTTGAATATGGTGACCATGTTAACATATTCCCCCATAGACCTCAATGAAGAGTGGAAAGTGGAAAAAACAAACACCCTTGCACGCAAACGCGTTCTCAAGTGCGCTAACCTAATATATGAATATTTCACATTCCAATGTTCTTCACACACACATACACACACACATATATATATATACACACACATATACACACACACATACATATATACTGTACAGTTTATGTATAGGAATATCTATTTAAAAATACTTAGAACATATTCTCCCTATGTGAAGAATATTGGAATCTGAAATATTTACAGTAAATACATATTTAAATACATACACCTAGATTACGAGTTTTGCGCTAAAAAGACTGCGGAACTAACGCCAAAAAAATTGTGTTATTGCACTCTCCATAGCAATGCCATTACGAGTTACTGAAAAGCCTCCTTGTGCGTGCGATATGGTAGCATTAAGCTCCATACCGCACAAAATCCAAGTGCTGCTTTGACGTGTTCATGCACACTTTCCCCCATAGACATCAATGGGTAGAGAGTGTTAGAAAAAAACTAACACCTGAAGTGCGGAATGAAAAATCTCCGTAACGCAACCCCATTGATGTCTATTAGGAAAAAACGTTACGTTTAAACCTAACACCTTAACATAAACATCACGTCTAATCACCCCTAATCCACCGCCCCTAACATTATTGACACTATAATAAAGTTATTAACCCCTATTCCGCAGCTCCCCGACATCGCTGACACTATAATAAAGGTTTTAACCCTTAATCCGCCGCCCTCAACATCGTCAACACTAATAAAAGTTATTAACCCCTAATCTGCTGCTCCCAACATTGCCAACACTAAAAAAATTATTAACCCCTAATCCGCCGCCCCTGACATCGCTGACACTAATAAGTTATTAACCCCTTATCTGCTGCTCCCGACAATGCCAACACTAAAAAAAGTTATTAATCCCTATTCCGCCGCTCCCCGACATCGCTGACACTATAATAAAGTTATTAACCACTATTCCGCTTGTCCCCAACATCGCAGACACTAATAAAAGCTAATAACCCTCCGGCCTCCCACATCTCTGCCACTAAATAAACCTATTAACCCCTCAACCTTCGGCTTCTAACATCACTGCCAGTAAATAAACCTATTAACCCCTAAACTGCCACCCCCATCGCAAAACACACAATTATACTATTAACCCCTAAACCTAACACCCCCTAACATTAAATTAAAATTACAATATAACTATATTTAAAAAAAACAAACAAAAAAAACTTACCTGTGAAATAAAAATAATCCTAACACTAAACTATAAATTAACCTAACATAACTATTCTATAAAATAAAAAAAAAATACTACCAATTAAAAACCGAAATTACAAACTTAAAAAAACCTAGCTCTAGGAAAAAAAATAAAAAACAAACACTAAATTAAAAAAATAAAGAACAATAAGTTTACAAACATAATAAACACCCCCTAGCCTACAATAAACTACCAATAGCCCTTAAAAGGGCCTTTTGTGGGGCATTGCCCTAAGTCAAACAGCTCTTTTACCTTACCTGTAAAAAAAATATAAGGTCCCCCCAACAGTAAAACCCCTCACCCAACCACCCCCCCAAAATAAAAAACCTAACTGTAAAAAAAAATTAGCTAGCCATTGCTCTTTTACAAAAGCCCAAAGCCATAATCTAAAAAAAAAAACACCCAAAAAAAATGAAAAACATAATTTATGTAAGAACTTAGATTTAGAGTTTGGTGTCAGCCATCAAAGGCAGCGTTAAGGGGTCCTAACGCTGCTTTTTACCACCCGCTGGAATTTAGAGTCAGCCAGGAAAGGGTCTAATGCTCACTTCCTCACCGCGACTCCAGGCTACCGCAGATCCCCTTACGCCAATTGTGTATCCTATCTTTTCAATGGGATCTGCCTAACACCGGTATTTGGAGTCTTGGAAGAAGTGAGCAGTAGACCCTCTACCGACAAGACTCCTACTGCCAAAAAAAGTCAGTAGTTAAGAGCTTTATGGGCTAACGTGTGAATATAAAGCTCTTAACTACTGTGCTACAAATTAAACTAACACCCATAAACTACCTATGTACCCCTAAACCGAGGCCCCCCACATTGCCGCCACTCTAATAAAAATTTTTAACCCCTAATCTACCGACTGGACACCGCCGCCACCTACATTATAGCTATGAACCTCCAATCTGCTGCCCCTAACATCGCCGACCCCTATATTATATTTATTAACCCCTAATCTGCCCCCTCCAACGTCGCCGCTACCTAACTACAATTATTAACCCCTAATCTGCCGACCGGACCTTGCCGCCACTATAATAAATGTATTAACCCCTAAACCGCTGCACTCCCGCCTCGCAAACACTAGAATAAATAGTCTTAACCCCTAATCTGCCCTCCCTAACATCGCCGCCACCTACCTACAATTATTAACCCCTAATCTCCAGCAAGCACCGTCGCCGCTACTATAATAAAATTATTAACCCCTAAACCTAACTTTAACCCTAACCCTAACACCCCCCTAACATAAATATAATTTAAATTAAACAAAATAATATTCCTAAAATTAAATAAAATAATCCTATTTAAAACTAAATACTTACCTAGAAAATAAACCCTATTATAGCTACAATATAATTAATAATTACATTGTAGCTATTTTAGGATTTATATTTATTTTACAGGCAACTTTGTATTTATTTTAACTAGGTACAATAGCTATTAAATAGTTAACCCCTTAACGACGCATGTCGTACAGGGTACGTCGCACACAACCTGATCTTAAAAGACCAGCAACGTACCCTGTACAACATTAGGGGTTTAAAGTAGCTGGAAGCGATCCTGCTCGCTTCCAGCCGCTTTCCGGTTATTGCAGTGATGCCTGCAATAACACCCCTTGGCCATCCGATGCAGAGAGAGCCACTCTGTGGCCCTCTCTGCACCCGACATCGATGGCCGGTATCGTTGGTGGGTGCTGCAGTGGGAGGCGGGTGGGCGGCCATCGATGCTAGCTATGATGTGGAGGGGGGCGGAATCGGGGGCGTGATCATTGGGGGCGCGTACGGAGGCACACTCACCTGCACGGGATGGAAGCGGGTGGGAACGGCTACACTACAGAAATATAAAAAAATAAGTTAGAGTGGTGTACAAAATAATTTTTAAAATACATCTAAGGGATCTGGGAGGGGGTGGGGGTTGCTCTTTGGCTGGGGAAAAGCTACACTACAGAAAAAAAAAATATGAAAAAGTCGGGGGGGTTTGTAAACTGGGTACTGGCAGACAGCTGCCAGTACCCAAGATGGCTACCAATAAGGTAGAAATGGAGGGTTAGAGAGCTGCTTGGGGGGGATCAGGGAGCTTGGGGGCTAAGGGGGATCCTACACAGAAGCATATGTAAATATGCTAAAAAAATATATTATTTTTTTTAAAAAATACATTTTATTTTAGTACTGGCAGACTTTCTGCCAGTACTTAAGATGGCGGGGACAATTGTGGGGTGGGGGAGGGAAGAGAGCTGTTTGGCAGGGATCAGGGGGGGTGATGTGTCAGGTGGGAGGCTGATCTCTACATTAAAGCAAAATTAACCCTGCAAGCTCCCTACAAGCTACCTAATTAACCCCTTCACTGCTAGACATAATTCACGTGTGATGCACAGCAGTATTTAGCGGCCTTCTAATTACCAAAAAGCAACGCCAAAGCCATATATATCTGTTATTTCTGAACAAAGGGAATCCCAGAGAAGCATTTACAACCATTTGTGCCATAATTGCACAAGCTGTGTGTAAATAATTTCAGTGAGAAACCTAAAGTTTGTGAAAAAGTGAATGTTTTTTTTATTTGATCGCATTTGGCGGGGAAATGGTGGCATGAAATATACCAAAATGGGCCTAGATCAATACTTTGGGTTGTCTGCTACACTACACTAAAGCTAAAATGAACCCTACAAGCTCCCTAATTAACCCCTTCACTGCTTGGCATAATACATGTGTGGTGCGCAGCTGCATTTAGCGGCCTTCTAATTACCAAGAAACAACACCAAAGCCATATATGTCTGCTATTTCTGAACAAAGGGGATCCCAGAGAAGCTTTTACAACCATTTGTGCCATAATTGCACAAGCTGTTTGTAAATAATTTCAGTGAGAAACTTAAAATTGTGAAAAATTTAACTTTTTTTTCATTTGATCGCATTTGGCGGGGAAATGGTGGCATGAAATATACCAAGATGGGCCTAGATCAATTCTTGGGGTTGTCTACTACACTACACTACACTACACTAAAGCTAAAATTAACCCTAGAAGCTCCCTACATGCTCCCTAATTAACCCCTTCACTGCTTGGCATAATTCACTTGTGGTGCGCAGTGGCATTTAGCGGCCTTCTAATTACCAAAAAGCAATGCCAAAGCCATATATGTCTGCTATTTCTGAACAAAGGGGATCACAGAGAAGCGTTTACAACCATTTATGCCATAATTTCACAAGTTGTTTGCAAATAATTTCAGTGAGAAACCTAAAGTTTGTGAAAAAATTTGTGAAAAAGTGAACAATTTTTTTTATTTGATCTTATTTGGCGGTGAAATGGTGACATTAAATATACCAAAATGGGCCTAGATCAATACTTTGGGATGTCTTCTAAAAAAAAATATATACATGTCAAGGGATATTCAGGGATTCCTGAAAGATATCAATGTCCCAATGTAACTAGCGCTAATTTTGAAAAAAAGTGGTTTGGAAATAGAAAAGTGCTACTTGTACTTATTGCCCTATAACTTCCAAAAAAAAGTAAACATTGGGTATTTCTAAACTCTAAAAATTAGAAACTATTTAGCATGGGTGTTTTTTGGTGGTTGTAGATGTGTAACAGATTTTGGGGGTCAAAGTTAGAAAAAGTGTGTTTTTTTCCAATTTTTTCCTCATATTTTATAATTTTTTTATAGAAATTATAAGATATGATGAAAATAATGGTATCTTTAGAAAGTCCATTTAATGGCGAGAAAAACGTTATATAATATGCGTGGGTACAGTAAATGAGTAAGAGGAAAATTACAGCTAAACACAAACACCGCAGAAATGTAAAAATAGCCCTGGTCCTTAAGGGAAAGAAATTGAAAAATGGTCTTGTCCTTAAGGGGTTAATAGCTATTTAATAGCTACCTAGTTAAAATAAGTACAAAATTACCTGTAAAATAAATCCTAACCTAAGTTACAAATACACCTAATACTACACTATCATTAAATTAATTAAATAAATTACCTACAATTAGCTAACTTAAAATACAATAAAATAAACTATTCTGGACGACTTCCGGTGGGCGGAGCAAGCGACTGGCAGCAGGGAGTAAGAGCTCCGTGTACTTGGAGCTGCAAACTCCCCCAATCTTGCTGCCAGCCGCCTTCCCACACCTTAGCCTTGTGGGGTAACAGCTTATCCCTACCGGCGACATTCTGTGGAGGGTCACTACATCGCCCTCGCCCCCAGAAAAATACAGTTGCGCAACACCGCGCGAAGACACCATCACTGCCGGGCGCCATATTGGACTGGGCCCACAGGTATCAAGCCACGCACCGGAGCTCAGTAGTGGGCTGCAGGCTTACAACCTTAGACCCCTTGACACCGGAGGGCGCACTAGGGACAAGGAGACAAAGGAACAGTTGCAACTGGGGCATAATACGGAGCTTCACTCAGCTGCGCCATACAGAAACAGCCCCCGCCCCACGGACCTCACAATCCCGCATGTCAAAGGGCTACTGCTGTATAAAGTTTGCAGCACCGGAGGGGACGATAAGCCGCAGCCAAGGGACAACTTAAGGAGAGGTATCACAATCAAGGTACTGAGAATAGGCTTATACTAAGGACAGGCATCAACTGAACTCATAGGCTGGGTAAGCAGTGACATAACCATACAGACTGCCTACCTCTATTCAACCATTGCACACTTGCCCAAGCCACCTAAGCCTTTAATTTATTACCACATTACTGGAGTCATTTACATTACAAAAAAAGTCGCAGCATAATCTACCTGGGCCCTGCTGGGGTGGCTGCATCGGGTTCTAAAAGACTGCCTAATCCCTTGCATGGTTTAAACTGGAACCCTGATGAAAGCCTTCTCTTTTCTTTCCTTTTAAAAGAAGATAAATGAGAGTGCCCTCTGCAAGCCCCTACATACATTTTTTCAGTGCTACATCATTTATTAGCCAACAGTGACACCTAGTGGCATAAACATTTTAAGCTCTATTTCCATTTGAATTGTGCTGTTATATTGTCAGAGTCTTCTGCATCTCACATGAAGGTTGATAAGTACTTCAAACCCCTTACCAGCACGCTAGAGGGCAAGATGACGTCCAAATCTAAACAAACTGACAGGAGGCAACGCCATGCTACAGAAACACAGATTGAAAACCCCCCATCCCCAGGCTCCGCTCATCTAGCGAATAATGACTCAGCAAATCTCCTGCAGGAGCTGAAAACTTTCTTTCTGCCTAAGATGGAATCTCTACAGGCAGGTATGGACACTCTAACTAGTGAGGTGCGCCAATTCTCAACGAGAATGAACCAGGCGGAACAGAGGATTTCGGACATGGAAGATCGTCAGAACAATACTTCCACCTCTCTTAGACAACTGCTACGCCAGAATCAGGCGCTACAGGAAAAGGTCGACGACCTTGAGAACCGTAGCAGGTGCAACAACCTACGCATAATAGGGATACCAGAAAGCATAAAAAACAAGGATTTATTGGAATTTACAGCCCTCACATTCCCTAGGCTCTTGGGCATGGATCCAGATCGTCTTCCACTAGATGTAGAAAGAGCCCACCGCATTGGCCCAGACACTGGCCTCTCTACCACCACAGCTGCCAGACCTCGTCAGGTCATATTTAAATGCTTGAACTATCAAGAAAAGCTTGCACTGTTAAGAGCCTACAGAGCACATGTCGGAGATGTTCTCTTTGAGGGGAAAAAACTTTTACTATTTCAAGACTTCTCAGCAGAAGTTACCAAACTGCGCAAGGAATTTGCCCCCTATTGTTCTCAGCTGTATGAGGAAGGCAGGCAAGTGGCGCTCCTCTATCCGGCTAAGCTCAGATTACAGACCCCTAGGTCGCTCCCCCAAAGAACTGAAAACCTTTCTAGACGCCGAAAAACGGCAACCTGACCCGTAGGATGGATCATGTTCAATATCATCGATGATACTTCTTTTCCTTCTCCAGATGTTGGCTTATGGACACACGTGTCACTTGACACAGGAAGCCATCATGGCCAATGTTACTCCCATTACTGCAGTGGCTAATTTTGGGAAAGCTACACTACAGGACATTGGCTCGGTGCATGAGTGGCCCTGGCCGGAAGCCACTCTATTCATTTATGAGACTCCTAACTCCCTAGGGAGACAGTGTTTGCAGGCTGTTATTGCATTGTTTATATGTGTTCATCTTTTTTACTGTTTTTTTTCTTGTATACTACTTTACTTTCTTTAGTACCACATACAGTTTTTACATGTTCGACTTGTTTAACATTGGGGCATGCCCCCTAACTCCCAGTTGTCATGCAAGGGCTTATACCCAAAGTGTATCACACCAAAACTGCCTCTTGCTGATACTTCCAAATCCAGTATATGCTCTAACTATCCTTTTTCTTTCCCCCCTACTAGAATGTACGGTGGCTGCAATCGGCGGATGGATTGACTGCAAACAGACATCTGGACCACAGCTGAACTCCTTACCCGACCGCCTCTCACCCACACAGCTAGTAAGTCTCCTTTTACATCGCTCCACACTCCAGGTCAAATTAGCAATACCACTGCACCTGCTCACTATTTCTCCCTTGACAACATACGAACCTAGGTTGGACCTATTGACCTCGGTGATACCACCCACTTTCACCCTCAATTATGCCAGATGTCATTATTCCCCCACCAACCCTGAGCATGGCTACAAACCTTAATATAGTCTCTTGGAACGTGGGAGGCATAACCTCCCCAGCCAAGAGGAGCAGAATAATACAATACCTCAACTCTATACACGCAGATGTCGCTTTATTACAGGAGACACACCTCACTGCAGAGGAACATGAGAAACTTAAAATAAGGTAGGTGGGGCAAATCCTCTACTCACCCTCGGGGGGGGGGGAGAAAGTGTGGGGTGGCAATCTTAGTAAGGAAGAATCTACCTGTAACTTTTTGCAATACAAAAAAAGACGACAAGGGACGCTACATCTTCACTTCTATACACTTCGACAACTATAAATTTCAGATGTGCAATGTGTACGGTCCCAATCATTCTGACATGAGGTTTTGGACACATATGCAATCACTTATTGCACAACACTCAGACTCCCCTGTTATAGTGGGGGGAGACTTTAATATGGCGCAGGCGTGCCCACTAGATAGATTCTATGACCAAACTTGCTCCTCTTCAAAGCAAAGACTGCACCCCAAGCACAAACAAGAAACACAGATCATATCAGCGTTTAGAGAGGGACTGGGGCTGCACGACCTTTGGAGACTACGACACCCTGACCACAGAGACTACACCTGCGTCTCAAAAACGTACCACACCTTCTCACGCATTGACTACTTCCTCACATCCCCCCAACTTACTCCTAACATACTGAACACCTCCATTCTTCCAATTACTATTTCAAACCACGCTCCCATAAAATTGACACTACAACCTCTTAAAATATCAGCTTTTAAAAAACCTTGGAAGTTCCCCTCATATCTGTACACCAATGTTGAATTCCGACAACAACTGAAGGCCTTCTGGCTGGAATACACCTTTGACAATGACAATCATAGAACCAACACTGACCTATGTTGGCATGCATCCAAAGCAGTCATTAGAGGCAGAATCACAGCCTATACAGCGCATCATTCTAAGTCACAGAAGAAAACTGCTACACAACTTCTCTCTAACTTGACTTCAGCTTACAACACCTACCTAACAAGCCCTACAGCTCAGAATCGCCAGAAATACTACGACACCAAACAAGAAAGGGACTCACACTTACAAATCTTAGACCATAAATTCAACATACACAGACAGGGCAGGTTCTACCGGCATGGTAACAAGGCAGGTAGACTCCTAGCAAACCTGGTTAAAATTCATACACCTAAGTCTTTCATATCTGCAATTAAATCTGGGAAACATCTTAAGACAGATACAAAAGCTATCATGAGAGAGTTTACAGCTTACTACAAGTCATTATACACTAGTCAGACCATTAAGGAAATGGACAAGCATGCTTTCTGGAGCAATATACTAATACCTCAACTGTCTGAAACCCAGAAAGAAAGTCTAAACTCCCCCATAAAGGTGCAGGAGGTGTTGAGAGCCATTGGCAACTCAAAAATTGGGAAAGCAGCAGGCCCGGACTTCCTCCCTATTGAGTACTACAAAATTCTCAGCACTGACATAGCCCCAGTACTAGCTTCCACGTACACCAACTACCTACAGGGGAAATCCACACCAGACGCAAGATTCACTGACGCCAACATATGTATCCTTCCAAAGCCGAATAAAGACCACACATTACCCTCCTCATATAGACCAATCTCGCTGCTTAACAGCGACTATAAGCTAAATACCAAGATACTGGCGGATAGGCTGGCGGAGATACTGCCAGATTTAATCCACCCAGACCAGACAGGCTTCGTTAAACGCCGAACTTCAGTAATCAACATCAGGAAAACACTGGCAGTCATATCTCACTTTAGTAACGCACACTATCCAGAACACCAAAAACCCAATATAGACGCATGCTTATTCGCCATCAACGCTGAAAAAGCGTTCGATCAAATAGAATGGGACCACCTCTATACCTCACTAGACAAATTTGGCATATCAGGAAACTTTCTTACTGCACTTCAACAACTCTACGCTTCACCCTCAGCTTCCATTATTATCAATGGTCAGGTATCCCCCTCATTCCTTCTGGAGAGAGGAACAAGGCAAGGGTGCCCCCTTTCCCCGCTGCTCTTCAACTTGGCGATGGAGCCTCTAGCATGTTACATTCGCCAACACAGTGAGGGCTTAAAAATACACAGGCAGACCGTACACCTATCTCTATATGCTGACGACCTTCTCCTTTATGTCTCCAACCCACACACTAACATACCCGTACTTCTCCGCATCTTAGATAAATTCAGTGCTATCTCCGGATACAAAATCAACTTAGATAAATCCGAACTCACATGGTTGCGAAACACTAAAAAAACACAACTGCAAGGTACTGACCTCAAAGTGACCACAGGCACCTTCACATATTTGGGGATACAACTACATACTGACATGAGCAAGCTGTATCAACTAAATATAAGCAAAACTCTAACTCATATTCAAAGCCAGCTGGCAGGCTGGAGAAGGCTACCACTATCCCTTATGGGGAGAATTCAACTTTTGAAAATGATTATCCTACCAAAATTGCTTTATCCCCTGCAGATGCTCCCTTTACTATTGACTAAGCACGACTTAAATACCTTGACAACCTTGTTTGGTAACTTTGTCTGGCAGCATAAGAAATCGAGAATTAATAGACTCCATCTCACAATGCCAGTCAACTCAGGTGGCCTCAGTCTACCTAATCTCAGGTGGTACAACTGGGCGTCCCTGATAAAGATAGTTATGGGATGGCTGACGCAATCTGATTATTTCTCACCCCACATAGAGAGGGAACTCTTAGCACCTATACACCCGGCTTTTTTACCACATACATCTCTGGCCTCACTCCCCCAACACATAAAACATAATGTACTATTTCGGGACCCATTGAGAGCCTGGACCAAACTTTGCAAAACATGGGGGATGGAGTTCAAATTTAGCAAATACTTACCGCTCCAGGGAAATCCTAACTTTCTCCCAGGCTACACCACCGCTGCTTTTAAACAATGGGAACGCCAAGGTCTGACTATGATAGCACAACTGATTAACCCTACGACACAACAGTTGCTTCCCTTCTCTGACCTTCAAACACAATACACTCTCCCAGTCTCCCACAGATTCACCTATCTTCAGAGTAGACATTACACACAAACTCTTCTGACTGAGGGATTGACCTCGCCAACTACTAACAAAATTGTCGCTCTATGCAATCTGGCCTCTCAGGGAAACCACTCAATCTCTCCCATTTATAAAGCAATAGTCACATACCACGAAACGCAAACACTGCAGGACATCAACATTAAATGGCAGGGACAAAGGATACCTGAGGTCACAGCAGAACACATCTTGCGTAGTATAGCTACAGTCAGACAAACCACCCTATCTGCGGGTCTACGAGAAACGCAAATAAAATTCTTGCACCACGCATACATAACACCCACAATTAGATCCAAATGGGTCAAGGATGCAGCAAGTGAATGCCCTAAGTGCTCGGGGCCGACCCCGGATTGGACGCATCTAGTTTGGGATTGCCCCAAGCTGCAAAGGTTTTGGGGTAAGGTTAGATTTTGGTTGTCCAAGATACTCAAAACCACTGTAACTTTAAATGCAGCTATCATATTTTTCTTTCAAGACATCCCATTACCGCTAAAACACCAAAAATTCTCAAATATAGTAGTGTTGGTGGCCAGGAAACTAATCCTACAATATTGGGCCAAGAACAGAGAGCCTCCTTTCAAAAAACTAACCCACGCAATACACCAACAGTTCCTGACAGAACACGCAGACACACAGAGTAACCGCAATGTTAGAATCAAGTCGTTTATGACTAAATGGGACCCATACATTTTACACCTGCCAAAGAGATTAAGGGAAAAACTGCTGCGCCCCTTTCAGCACTCTGTGTATATGCTGAATGAGAACCTGCGGGGACGCTGGTGTGTAACTGAGTCAGACTCAGACCCTGACCCCTAACTGACACGCTACTGACCTGGACTGACTATACCACTGGGAGTCCTAGAGGCTACATGAGAAGACCCTTGGACTGTGAGCACACCCATCCGCCGATGCAGCAACCTGAATACTTCCTCCACCACATATCAAAGGTACCTAAATTGTTTTATGTTACTGTTCTACACTTTGTGTTACTTGTTGGCAAGACTGCATCAGCCTATTGTCATAACTAAAGTCTTGCAGCATTAATACCCATTATGGAAGGCCTGACTGCGCACTAACACTATAAGTGCAAGAGGAACCCTACCGGAGTATGTAAATGGACTTCATTATAGTGCAGTTAGCGCCTCAGAACTTACTGTCCCCATACCTGGCACGGTATTACTCTGCAGCACCCTTTAGACTCATTGATGCAGTTTGCCAGTATTTATTTACTTGTGAATATGTTTTGTAGTGTTTGTATTGTTATGTTTTCTTAAATGTTTTAAATACGCAGGGAGCCTGACCACTTCACTTGGCTCGAGATAAGATCGGATGGACTTAATCCGGACTTAGATATCTTGAAAAGTCTACATTATACCTCACAATGTTTTTCACCTTATGATGACAACTATTGTATAATGCCACGTGACAGTGTATAGGTTCACCTGTAAGAAAATTTTAAAAAATAAAGTTTATAAAAAAAAAAAACTATTCTGTAATAGAAAAAACAAACAAACACTAAATTACAAAAAATAAAAAAAGAATTACAAGAAGTTTAAACTAATTACACCTAATCTAAGCCCCCTAATAAAATAAAAAATCCCCCAAAATAAAAAAATGCCCTACCCTATTATAAACTACCAAAGTAATCAGCTCTTTTACCAGCCCTTAAAAGCGCTTTTTGCGGAGCATTGCCCCAAAGTAATCAGCTGTTTTACCTGAAAATAAAAATACAATACCCCCCCAACATTACAACCCACATACCCCTACTCTAACCCACCCAAACCCCCCTTAAAAAACCTATCGCTAACCCCCTGAAGATCATCCTACCTTGAGTCGTCTTCACCCAGCCGAGCCGAATTCTTCATCCAAGGTGCGCAGAGGAGGTCCTTCATCTGGTAGAAGTCTTCATCCAAGCAGGGCTAGAAGAGGTCCTCCATCCGGTAGAAGTGTTCATCCAGGCGGCGTCTTCAATCTTCATCCATCCGGAGTGGAGCCATCTTCAAAGGAGCTGACGCGGAGCCATCCTCTTCAACCAACGACTTCCCGACGAATGAAGGTTCCTTTAAGGGATGTCATCCAAGATGGCGTCCCTTCAATTCTGATCCAATCAGCCAATTGTATTGGGCTTGCATTCTATTGGCTGTTCCGATCGGCTAATAGAATGCAAGCTCAATACGATTGGCTGATTGGATCAGCCAATCGGATTGAACTTCAATCTGATTGGCTGATTGCATCAGCCAATCAGATATTTTCTACCTTAATTCCGATTGGCTGATAGAATCCTATCAGCCAATCGGAATTGAAGGGATGCCATCTTGAATGATGTCCCTTAAAGGAACCTTCATTCGTCGGGAAGATGTTGGTTGAAGAGGATGGCTCCACGTCGGCTCCTTTGAAGATGGCTCTGCTCTGCTCCGGATGGATAAAGATTGAAGACGCCGCCTGGATGAACACTTCTACCGGATGGAGGACCTCTTCTTGCCCCGCTTGGATGAAGACTTCTACCGGATTCAGGACCTCCTCTGCGCACCTTGGATGAAGAATTCGGCTCAGCTGGGTGAAGACTACTCAAGGTAGGATGATCTTCAGGGGGTTAGCGATAGGTTTTTGTAAGGGGGGTTTGGGTGGGTTAGAGTAGGGGTATGTGAGTGGTGGGTCTTAATGTTGGGGGGGGGGGTATTGTATTTTTATTTTCAAGTAAAAGAGCTGATTACTTTGGGGCAATGCCCCGCAGAAAGCCCTATTAAGTGCTGGTAAAAGAGCTGATTACTTTGGTAGTTTAGAATAGGGTAGGGCATTTTTTTATTTTGGGGGGAATTTTTATTTTATTAGGGGCTTAGATTAGGTGTAATTAGTTTAAACTTCTTGTAATTCTTTTTTATTTTTTGTAACTTAGTGTTTTTTTTGTATTATAAAATAGTTTATTTTATTGTATTTTAAGTTAGCTAATTGTAGGTAATTTATTTGATTAATTTAATGATAGTGTAGTGTTAGGTATATTTGTAACTTAGGTTAGGATTTATTTTACAGGTAATTTTGTACTTATTTTAACTAGGTAGCTATTAAATAGTTATTAACTATTTGATAGCTATTGTACCTAGTTAAAATAAATACAAAGTTGCCTGTAAAATAAATATAAATCCTAAAATAGCTACAATGTAATTATTAATTATATTGTAGCTATATTAGGGTTTATTTTCTAGGTAAGTATTTAGTTTTAAATAGGATTAATTTATTTAATTTTAGGAATATTATTTTGTTTAATTTAAATTATTTTTATGTTGGGGGGGTGTTAGGGTTAGGATTAGAGTTAGGTTTAGGGGTTAATAATTTTATTATAGTAGCGGTGACGGTGCGGGCGGGAGATTAGGGGTTAATAATTGTAGGTAGGTGGCGGCGATGTTAGGGAGGGCAGATTAGGGGTTAATATTATTTATTCTAGTGTTTGCGAGATGGGAGTGCGGCAGTTTAGGGGTTAATACATTTATTATAGTGGCGGCGATGTCCGGTCGGCAGATTAGGGGTTAATAAGTGTAGGTAAGGTGGCGGTGACGTTGTGGGGGGGGGCAGATTAGGGGTTAATAATATACAGCAGGTGTCAGCGATAGCGGGAAAGGCAGATTAGGGGTTAATAAGTGTAAGGTTAGGGGTGTTTAGACTCGGGGTACATGTTAGGGTGTTAGGTGCAGACTTAGAGAGTGTTTCCCCATAGGAAACAATGGGGCTGCGTTAGGAGCTGAACGATGCTTTTTTGCAGGTGTTAGGTTTTTTTTCAGCCCAAACTTCCCCATTGTTTCCTATGGGGATATCATGCACGAGCACGTTTTTCCAGCTTACCGCTACCATAAGCAACGCTGGTATTGAGGGTTGAAGTAGAGCTAAATTAGGCTCAACGTTCCCTTTTCTGAGCCTAATGCAGCCCCTCAGACAACTCTAAATACCAGCGTTGTCTTAAGGGTGCGCTGGGAAAAAAAGCAGTGTTAGCTACGCGGGTCTTTACCGACAAAACTCTAAATCTAGCGGTTAATTTCTTTTATATTGGCAAGAGTCTATGAGCTAGTGACGTATGGGATATACAATCCTAACAGGGGGGCAAAGTTTCCCAAACCTCAATATGCCTATAAATACACCCGTCACCACACCCACAATTCAGTTTAATGAATAGCCAAGTAGCGGGCGATGGAAAAAGGAGTAGAAAGCATCAAAAAAGGAACTGGAAATATAATTGTGCTTTATACAAAAATCATAACCACCATAAACAGGGTGGGTCTCATGGACTCTTGCCAATATGAAAGAAATGAATTCATAAGGTAAGTTCTTACATAAATTATGTTTTCTTTCATGTAATTGGCAAGAGTCCATGAGCTAGTAACTTATGGGATATTAATACCCAAGATGAGTCACGAGAGAGGGAGGGATTAAAATAAAAACATCCATTTTCCGCTTAAAAAATAAATCCACAGCCAAAAAATAAGTTTCTCATAATTGAAAAGAAAAAACTTAAAACATAAGCAGAGGAATCAAACTGAAACTGAAACAGCTGCCTGAAGAATTTTTCTACCAAAACTGTGTCCGAAGAGGCAAACACATCAAAACAGTAGAATTCAGTAAATGTATGCAAAAAAGACCAAGTTGCTGCTTTGCAAATCTGATCAACTGAAGCTTCATTCTTAAAGGCCAACGAAGTGGAGACTAATCTAGTAGAATGAGCTGTGATTCACTGAGGCTGGGCCTGACCCAACTCCAAATAAGCCTTATGAATCAAAAGCTTTAACCAAGTTGCCAAGGAAATGGCAGAATCTTTCTAACGTTTCTAGAACCAGAAAAGACAACAAATAGACAAGAAGTCTTCCTGAAATCTTTTAGTAGCTTCAATATAATATTTCAAAGCTCTAACAACATCCAAAGGATGTAAGGATCTCTCCAAAGAATTCTTAGGATTAGGACACAAAGAGGGAACAACAATTTTCCTATTAATGTTATTAGAATTCACAACCTTAGCAAGAAATTCAAATGAAGTCCACAAAACTGCCTTATCCTGATGAAAAATCAGAAAAGGAGACTTACAAGAAAGAGCAGATAATTCGGAAACTCTTCTAGCAGAAGAGAAAGCCAAAATGAATAACACTTTCCAAGAAAGTAGTTTAATTTCCAAAGAATGCATAGGGGCCCATTTATCAAGCTCCAAACGGAGCTTTTGGGCCCGTGTTTCTGGTGAGTCTTCAGACTCACCAGAAACACCAGTTATGAAGCAGCGGTATAAAGACCGCTGCTCCATAACCCTGTCCTCCTGCTCTGATGAGGCGGACAGAAATCGCCGGAAATCAACCCGATCGAGTACGATTGGGTTGATTGACACCTCCCTGCTGGCGGCCACGAGTCAGCATGGGGGCGGCGTTGCACCAGCAGCTCTTATGAGCTGTTGGTGCAATGTTAAATGCGGAGAGCGTATTGCTCTCCGCATTCAGCCAAGTCTTGCGAACCTGATCCGCACTGTCAGATCAGGTCCGCAAGACTTTTAATAAATAGTCCCCATAGGCTCAAAAGGAAGAGCCTGTAAAGCCTTCAAAACCAAATTAAGACTCCAAGGAGGAGAGATTGATTTAATGACAGGCTTGATATGGACCAAAGCCTGTATAAAACAGTAAATATCAGGAAGCTTATCAATCTTTCTGTGAAATAAAACACAAAGAGCAGAGATTTGTCCCTTCAAGGAACTTGCAGACAAATCTTTATCCAAACCATCCTGAAGAAACTGTAAAATGAAACAAAAGTCTTCCAAACTCAATAATAAATCTTCCTAGAAACAGATTTACGAGCCTGTAACATAGTATTAATCACTGAGTCAGAGAAACCTCTATGACTAAGCACTAAGCGTTCAATTTCCATACTTTCAAATTTAAAGATTTGAGACCCTGATGGAAAAACGGACCTTGAGACAGAAGCTCTTGTCTTAAAGAAATTGGCCAAGGTTGGCAACTGGACAACCGAACAAGATCTGCATACCAAAACCTGTGAGGCCATGCTGGTACTACCAGAAACACAAACGATTGTTCCATGATGATCTTGGAGATCACTCTTGGAAGAAAAACTAGAGGTGGGAAGATATAAGCAGGTTGGTAAAACCAAAGAACTGCTAATGCATCAGCCGACTCCTCCTGAGGATCTCTGGAACTGAACAAGTACCTGGGAAGTTTCTTGTTTAGATGGGAAGCATTCTGATTTATTTCTGGAAGACCCCACATCTGAACAATCTGAAAAAACACATCTGGATGGAGTGACCACTCCCCAGGATGTAAAGTCTGATGGCTGAGATAATCCGCTTCCCAATTGTCTATACCTGGGATATGTACCACAGAATTTAGACAAGAGCTGGATTCTGCCCAAGAAAGTATCCAAGACACTTCTTTCATAGCTAGGGGACTGTGAGTCCCACCCTGATGATTGACATATGCCACAGTTGTGATATTGTCTGTCTGAAAACAAATGAATGATTTTCTCTTCAACAGAGGACAAACCTGAAGAGCCCTAAAAATATTATGGAGTTCTAAAATATTAATTGGTAACCTCGCCTATTGAGGTTTCCAAACTCCTTTTGCTGTCAGAGATCCCCAGACAGCTCACTAACCTGAAAGACTTGCATCTGTTGTGATTATAGTCCAGGTTGGATAAACAAAAGAGGCCCCTTGAACTAAACGATGGTGGGCTAACCACCATGTCAGAGAGAGTCGAACGTTGGGATTTAAAGATATTGACTGTGATATCCTTGTATAATCCCTGCACCATTGATCCAGCATATAAATCTGAAGAGGTCTTATATGAAAACGAGCAAAGGGAATGATCGAGACTGAAGGTTTTGACAAGCTGAAACCAATTTCATTTGTCTCTTGTCTGTTAGAGACAGAGTCATGGACACTGAATCTATCTGGAAACCTAAAAAGGTGACCTTGTCTGAGGAATCAAGGAACTTTTTGGTAAATTGATCCTCCAATCATGTCCTTGAAGAAACAACACTAGTTGATTTGTGTGAGATTTGGCAGTATGTAAAGACTAAGCTAGTACCAAGATATCATCCAAATAAGGAATACCGCAATACCCTATTCTCTGATTACAGAGAGTAGGGCACCAAAAACCTTTGAGAAAAATCTTGGAGCTGTCACTAGTCAAAATGGAAGAGCGACAAATTGGTAATGCTTGTTTAGAAAAGAGGATCCCAGAAACCGATAGTGGTCTTGATGAATCGGAATATGAAGATATGCATTCTGTAAGCCTATCGTGGACATATAATGACCTTGCTGAACAAAAAGCAGAATAGTCCTTATAGTTACCATTTGAAAGATGGCACTTTTACAAAACAATTCAAAATTTCAGATCCAGAACTGGCCTGAATAAATTTTCTTGAATAGAATTTGTATAAAACCCCAGACCCTGTTCTTGAAATGGAAATGGTATGATTACCCCTGAAAGCTCCAGATCTGAAACACACTTCAGAAAAACCTGAGCCTTCACTGGATTTACTTGGACGTGTGAGAGAAAAAAATCTTCTCACAGGAGGTCTTACTCTGAATCCTATTCGATACCCTTGAGAGACAATACTCTGAATTCACTGATTTTGGACAGAATCTGTCCAAATTTTTAGGAAAAATTTCAATCTGCCCCCCACCAGCTGAGCTGAAATGAGGGCCACACCTTTCTTAAAGGGCTTGGATTTATTCCAACTTGAAGAAGGTTTCCAATTGGAACCAGATTCTTTGGAGGAATGATTGGCTTTCCGTTCCTTATTCTGTAGAAAAGAACGAAAATTATTAAAAGGTTTTAGATTTACTCTTAGGTCTTTATCCTAAGGCAAAAAAACTCCCTTCCCCCCAGTGATAGTTGAAATAATCAAATCCAACTGAGAACCAAATAAATTACCTTGGAAAGAAAGAGATAGTAATCTAGATTAGATACCATGTCAGCATTCCAATATTTAAGCCACAAATCTCTTCTAGCTAAAATAGCTAAAGACAAAGATTTAACATCAATTTTGATGATATCAAAAATAGCATCACTGATAAAATGATTAGCATGTTGAAGCAAACGAACAATGCTAAACAAATCAAAATCAGTTTCCTGTTACGCTAAACTTTCAAACCAAAAAGTTGATGCAGCTGCCACATCAGCCATGGATATAGCAGGCCTAAGAATATAGCCAGCCAGAAAATAAATACGCTTTCCTTAGATAAGATTCAAGTTTCCTATCTAAAGGATCCTTAAAAGAAGTACTCTCTCATAGGAATAGTAGTATGTTTGGCAAGAGTAGAGATAGCCCCATCAACTTTGGGGATTTTTTCCCCAAAACCTAGCTGCTGGCAAAAAACTTCTTAAACCTAGAAGAAGGTATAAAAGAAATACCAGGCCTATTCCATTCCTTAGAAATTATATCAGAAATAGCATCAGGAAATGGAAAAACCTCTGGAGTAACCACAGGAGGTTTGTAAACAGAATTTAAACGTTTACTAATTTAGTATCAAGAGGACTAGAGTCCTCAATATTAAAAGTAACCAACACTTCTTTACAAATATACTCCATCATAAAGAGATAAGTAGATTTGTCAGTGTCAATATCTGAGGAAGGATCTTCTGAACCAGAAAGATCATCATCAGAGGAGGATAATTCAGTATGTTGTCGGTCATTTGAAATTTCATCAATCTTATGAGAAGTTTTAAAAGACCTTTTACAATTATTAGAAGGCAGAATAGAAGACAAAGCCTTCTGAATCGCATCAGCAATAAAATCTTTATTATTCAGAGGGATATCATGTACATCAGATGTTGAAGGAACAACAGGCATTGTTCTAGTACTGAAGGATACATTCTCTGCATGCAAAAGCTTGTCATGACAACTATTACATACTACAGCTGGAGATATAATCTCCACAAATTTACAACAGATACACTTAGCTTTGGAATAACTGTTATCATGCAGCAGGATTCCAACAGTGGTTTCTGAGACAGGATCAGATGGAGACATCTTGCAAATGTAAGAGAAAAAAACAACATATAAAGCAAAATGATCAATTTCCTTATATGGCAGTTTCAGGAATGGGAAAAAAAAATGCAAACAGCATAGCCATCTGAGCATAAAAAAGAGCAAGAGGCAGATAGGAAGTGGGGTTTAAATAAATAAATTATTTGTCGCCAAGTATGACGCACAACGCAAAAAATTTTTTTTTTGGCGCTAACGACATCAGTAAATGACGCAACTCGCCTCATGGCAGACGCAACCTTGTGCAAGGAAACCTGGTGTCAACTAAAACGCCGTAAATGACGAATTACGTACCTTCGGGCGAAAAAATGCTTGCACCAAGAATGACGCAATAAATATCAACATTTTGCGACCTTGCAAGCCTAATTTTACCCTCAAAAATTTAATGAAAAATCAGTCAATTTGAAGAAAAGACTATACCCCAGGAAAGAAAAGAAAAAAAATAACTTCCTAAATATGTTTCCTAATTTTGAAACTGATAGTCTGCAAAAGAAAATATACAAAAACCTGTCTCATGGCAAATATAAGTACAATACATATATTTAGAACTTTATTTTAATACATAAAGTGCCAAACCATAGCTGATAGTGTCTTAAGTAATGAAAACATACTTACTGAAAGACACTCATCCACATATAGCAGATAGCCAAACCAGTACTGAAACAGTATATATGAGAGTATATCGTCGATCTGAAAAGGGAGGTATGAGATTCATCTCTACGACCGATAACAGAGAACCTTTGAAAAGATTTCCTGTGAGGAAAACTATAGAATTAATAGGTGATACTCTCTTCACATCCCTCTGACAAACACTGTACTCTGAGAGGAATCAGGCTTCAAAATGCTGAGAAGCGCATATCACAGAAGAAAATCAAGCACACACTTACTTCACCACCTCCATAGGGAGGCAAAGTTTGTAAAACTGAATTGTGGATGTCGTGAGGGGTGTATTTATAGGCATTTTGAGGTTTGGGAAACTTTGCCCCTCCTGGTAGGTGTGTATATCCCATACATCACTAGCTCATGGACTCTTGCCAATTACATGAAAGTAAAACAACTAACACTATCCCCAGAATATCTACTCATGGTTCCTGAAGTCTGGACATTCATCTTCATCCAGGCAGCGAGAGGTCTTCAAACAGGCGGCAACACCTTTTTCCATCCCGGGTACGTCTTCTATCCTGGAAGCCGATCCCATCCTACGTCGATTTGAACAGCCAATAAGATTTTAGTAGCTGTGATCATATTGGCTGTTTTGAACAGCCAATAGGATTTCAGAAGTTCTCATCTTATTGGCTGATTTAAATTTGAAGAATCAAATTAGCCAATAGGAATGCAAGGTACGCATTTTTGAAATGGCTACCTTGCATTCAACTTCAGTGTATGGCTGTGACCGTATGAAGAGGACACTCAGCGCAGGATGGGATTGCTGTCTTTATGAAGATGGATGTCCAGACCTCAACCGTGAGAAGATATTCTGGGGTTAGTGTAAGGTTTTTTGTTTTTTTTAGATTAGGGCTTTGGGCTTTTGTAAAAGAGCTGAATGCAATTTTAAGGGCAATCCCCATACAAATGCTATTTTAGAGGCAATGGGTAGCTTAAGCTTTTTTAGAGTTAAGTTTTTTATTTTGGGGGGTTGGTTGGGTGGGGGGTTTTACTGTTGGGTGAACTTTGTATTTTTTTCTAGTTAAAAGAGCTGTTTAACATAGGACACTGCCCTACAAAAGGCCATTTTAAGGGCTATTGGTAGTTTAATGTAGGCTAGAGGCTAGGGGTGTTTTTATTTTGGGGGGCTTTTTATATTTATAGGGCTATTAGATTAGGTGTAATTGTTTTTATTTTTGATCATTTCATTTATTAATTTTTGTAAGCTTAGTGTTTATTATTTTTTGTAATTTTAGATTTTTGTTCGTAGTGTTAGGTTTTTTAAATTTTGTTATAAAGATTTTTTAATTGGTAGTATTTTTTTTTTTTATTAGAATAGTTATGTTAGGTTAATTTAGAGTTTAATATTAGGTTTCAAAGGTAAGTTTTTATTTATTTAAATATAGTTATATTGTAATTTTAATTTAAAGTTTCGGGTTGTTTGGTTTAAGGGTTAATAGTTTAATTTAGTGTTTTGCAATGTGGGGGGCCGGCGGTTTAGGGGTTTATAGGTTTATTTATTGGCAGCAATGTGGGAGGTCTGAGGTTTAGGGGTTAATAACTTTATTATAGTGGTAGCGATGCTGGGAAGCGGCAGATTAGGGGTTAATATATTTTAATAGTATTGGCGATGTGGGTGGGTGGCAGATTAGGGGTTATTAGGTTTATTTCATTGTCGCATGTTGGTGGGTGGCAGATTAGGGTTTGATAAGTTTAAAATAGTGTTTGCGATGCAGAAGGGTGGCGATTTAGGGGTTAATAGGAAGTTTATGGGTGTTAGTGTACTTTTTAACACTTTAGTTATGAGTTTTGTGACACATTTTTGTTTAGCAAAATCCATAACTACTGCTTTCAGATGGCGGTATGGCTCATGTCAGTATAGGCTGTAATGCAAGCACAACTTGTAGTACCGGCACTATGAAAATCCTTCACAAAAAACTAATTCTTTTGAGTGCAGAATGGACGTTGAGTTACAGGCTAAAATGCTTGTGGTATAGCTATAACGACATGACTCGTAATATGCATTCCTGGCCATTACGCTGGAATGGCCATTTTTTTCAGTGTTAAAAGCCGTACCGCAACACTTGTAATCTAGCCGTTTATTATATATGAATATTCCATAAATATGATTTTTCAAGTTTTCAGTTATTTGACTGCAAAGCGCTTCAATGCATTTGTTTCATGCAACTTTTTTGTCTCATGTAATAGTTAACCAGAGCTCTGAAGTCGCGCTATCTCAACCCGAGTTAGATTCAATTGCACTCAAACGAATATGTTTATGTCAACCTGTAGTAGTGCACTACTACTAACGCACCCAAAGAGTCATGGTAAACCCCTTATCACTTTGTTGCAACAGCTTGCATGTCACTCTTAATCTAACTCTAAGAGGCCTATTTATCAAGCAGTCAACCGCAAATATGCTGGAATTCCTCAGCGTAATTGTGGAGAGCCTGATTCCCCTTATTTATCAAAGCCTACAGACCGGCAAAAGTTGAAATCTGTGATGTAACATAAGATCCGCCGGTCTCAGTCCGACACAGATCGATGCTTACATCATTACAGATGTTCCGAATGCAAATTCGGCTCTATCTGACAACTTGTGCAAGTAATCAAACTGCTAACAGGTATGCTTGACACTATTCCAGCCCAGCGTACCTGGTTTTCAATCCACCACCCTGGAGGCCGCAGATGCGATAGGAATCAATAGGAGTCTGAAAGCAGCAAAAGCTTATTTTCGCTGCTGCCCGATATCCCATTGATTTCTTTTGGAAAATAAAAGTTATGTTTACACCTAACACCCTAACATGTACCCCGAGTCTAAAACACCCCTAATCTGCCGCCCCGACATCGACGCCACCTACATAATGTTATTAACCCCTATTCCGCCGCTTCCTACACTGCCGCTACCTACATTATACTTATTAACCCCTAATCTGCCTCCCCCTACACCGCCACCACCTACATTATACTTATTAACCCCTAATCTGCTGCCCGACATTGCGGCCACCTAAATTATACTTATTAACCCCTAATCTGCTGCTCTGCCACCACCGCCACCTACATAATGCTATTAACCCCTATCCCGCCGCTCCCAGTGCCCACCGCAACTAAATAAATGTATTAACTCCTAAACCCCTGGCCTCCCACATCACTAGTACTTACTAAACCTATTAACCCCTAAACTGCCAGCCCCCCACATCACCATAAACTAAATTAACCTATTAACCCCTTAATCTAACAACCCGCTAACTTTACATTCAAATTACAACATCCCTATCTTATAATAAATTTAAACTTACCTTTAGATTTAAATTAAACTATCTTAAACTAATAATTAATCTACCCTAACTATTATACTAAAATTACATTAAACTATATTAAACTATTAATTAATCTACCCTAACTATTAGACTAAAATTACATTAAACTATATTAAACTAATAATTATCCTACCCTAACTGTTATACTAAAGTTACATTAAACTACAAATTAAATTAACTATATTACATATTTAAACACCTAACCCTACTCAAATAATTTAAATCTACAATTAAAAATTACAAAGTTACAAGATAGTTTAATTTAAATCTAAAGGTAAGCTTACATTTATTATAAGATAGGGATGTTGTAATTTTAATGTAAAGTTAGTGGGTTGTTAGATTTAGGGGTTAATAGGTTAATTTATTTTATGGCGATGTGGGGGGGTGCCAGTTTAGGGGTTATTAGGTTTAGTAAGTGCTAGTGATGTAGGAGGCCAGGGGTTTAGGGTTTAATACATTTATTTAGTTGCGGTGGGCTCCGGGAGCGGCGAGATAAGGGTTAATAACATTATGTAGGTGGCGGCGGTGTCCGAGAGCGGTGGAATAGGGGTTAATAACTTTATGTAGGTGGCGGCGATGTCGAGGCGGCAGATTAGGGGTGTTTAGACTTGGGGCTTATGTTAGGGTGTTAGGTGTAAACGTAACTTTTATTCTCCCATAGGAATCAATGGAATATCTGGCAGCATCGAACATAAGCTTTCGCCGCTTTCAGACTCCCATTGATTCCTATGGCATCCGTGGCCTCCAGGGCGGCGGATTGAAAACCAGGTACGCTTGGCCGGAATAGTGGCGAGCGTACCTGTTAGATATTTGTTAACTAGTAAAAGTTGTCAGATAGTGCCGAATTTGCATTCGGAACATCTGTAATGATGTAAGCATCGATCTGTGTCGGACTGAGACCGGCGGATCGTATGTTACGTCACAGATTTCAACTTTTGCCGGTCTGTAGGCTTTGATAAATAAGGGGAATCAGGCTCGCCACAATTACGCTGCAGAATTCCAGCGTATTTGCTGTTGACGGCTTGATAAATAGGCCTCTTAGTGTCTATAAAACAATGGGAACTGCCATATTGTAACTTAGGTTACCTTCTCTGCTGTAGCCAATTAGGGACAGTTATAAATAGGTCACTAGAGTATGCAGCCAATGGCTGTGTGGAATATAACAGTGTCCTGCACTTTCATTTCTAACTGGAACTGAAAAACTCACAAATTCAGAATATAATTACAGGAAAAGGGACAAAATAAATAGAAACAATATTGCAGAGTATTTTTATATTACAATTTATCATTTTATATTACCATCTCAAAGTGTTTTTTTTTTTTTTATTATTATATTTTTTATTGAGGTAAAGTTGTGGCAAACAAACATAGTATTACAGCGTTATATAGGTACATTCCAGAGTAACAGAATTTATCATGAGAGTTACATATTAGAATTGCATATGTAAAAACAAAAACAAAAGAAACAATGTCTGCCATTTCCATGTCATGGAGCTAATAATATTTACAGTTGCTGTAAGAAGAAGAAAGAAAAGACAATTCAACAGTACGCCAATACAAATTTTAAACCTTCTTATCTGTCTGAAGAGGCCGCTTTTGGACCCTATACCAAATGTGATAACTGACACTTATAGAAGGTTACCATAACTGTAAAAGACCACTTATGGGTCTCATTGCCTGAACCTCTTATTTTAATTTTATTTTACTCTACAGGGAGTGCAGAATTATTAGGCAAGTTGTATTTTTGAGGATTAATTTTATTATTGAACAACAACCATGTTCTCAATGAACCCAAAAAACTCATTAATATCAAAGCTGAATAGTTTTGGAAGTAGTTTTTAGTTTATTTTTAGTTATAGCTATTTTAGGGGGATATCTGTGTGTTCAGATGACTATTACTGTGCATAATTATTAGGCAACTTAACAAAAAACAAATATATACCCATTTCAATTATTTATTTTTACCAGTGAAACCAATATAATATAATCTCAACATTCACAAATATACATTTCTGACATTCAAAAACAAAACAAAAACAAATCAGTGACCAATATAGCCACCTTTCTTTGCAAGGACACTCAAAAGCCTGCCATCCATGGATTCTGTCAGTGTTTTGATCTGTTCACCATCAACATTGCGTGCAGCAGCAACCACAGCCTCCCAGACACTGTTCAGAGAGGTGTACTGTTTTCCCTCCTTGTAAATCTCACATTTGATGATGGACCACAGGTTCTCAATGGGGTTCAGATCAGGTGAACAAGGAGGCCATGTCATTAGATTTTCTTTTATACCCTTTCTTGCCAGCCACGCTGTGGAGTACTTGGACGCGTGTGATGGAGCATTGTCCTGCATGAAAATCATGTTTTTCTTGAAGGATGCAGACTTCTTCCTGTACCACTGCTTGAAGAAGGTGTCTTCCAGAAACTGGCAGTAGGACTGGGAGTTGAGCTTGACTCCATCCTCAACCCGAAAAGGCCCCACAAGCTCATCTTTGATGATACCAGCCCAAACCAGTACTCCACCTCCACCTTGCTGGCGTCTGAGTCGGACTGGAGCTCTCTGCCCTTTACCAATCCAGCCACGGGCCCATCCATCTGGCCCATCAAGACTCACTCTCATTTCATCAGTCCATAAAACCTTAGAAAAATCAGTCTTGAGATATTTCTTGGCCCAGTCTTGACGTTTCAGCTTGTGTGTCTTGTTCAGTGGTGGTCGTCTTTCAGCCTTTCTTACCTTGGCCATGTCTCTGAGTATTGCACACCTTGTGCTTTTGGGCACTCCAGTGATGTTGCAGCTCTGAAATATGGCCAAACTGGTGGCAAGTGGCATCTTGGCAGCTGCACGCTTGACTTTTCTCAGTTCATGGGCAGTTATTTTGCGCCTTGGTTTTTCCACATGCTTCTTGCGACCCTGTTGACTATTTTGAATGAAACGCTTGATTGTTCGATGATCACGCTTCAGAAGCTTTGCAATTTTAAGAGTGCTGCATCCCTCTGCAAGATATCTCACTATTTTTTACTTTTCTGAGCCTGTCAAGTCCTTCTTTTGACCCATTTTGCCAAAGGAAATGAAGTTGCCTAATAATTATGCACACCTGATATAGGGTGTTGATGTCATTAGACCACACCCCTTCTCATTACAGAGATGCACATCACCTAATATGCTTAATTGGTAGCAGGCTTTCGAGTTTATACAGCTTGGAGTAAGACAACATGCATAAAGAGGATGATGTGGTCAAATTAATCATTTGCCTAATAATTCTGCACACAGTGTATACTTATAACGGATGGGGGATAAAGGACTCTCATTCTGAAGGTATTGGTTTACTTGGGGGATCCAGTAAATAGGTGCCCCTCTTGAGGCTTACTATCACATATTTAGGTTGGGCTTGGGGGTGTATCTATTAGCTTAAATGGAGCAATGGTGGATTAACTTTAATTAGTGATTATATTGTTGGAGCAGCATATAAGTTCTGAATGAAGATCGTTAATGGACCAGACGTCTCAATAATAAAATTAGGTGCCATATACCTTCTCAAAGAGTAGTTGCCCAATCAAAATAAGCTGGAAACATCAAAGTACATCAATACTAAAGCGAAATTACTACTTCTGAATGGATAAAACTATACAGGGTCATCATGAGAGTAAATGGGAGTTAAGTGCTTATCTCTTATATCAAACAAAAAACTAGGATGAATGGGAAGAAAAACACCAAGGCCAGCATATAGAAATGGGACCAGTAGGTCATTACTTTAAGCCTTACTCCAGTAAAAGGAAAAAAAAAAAAAAAAAAAACAATGTAAATCTGGAGAGGTACAAATAATAATGTATGTATATGTATATCTAGATATAAAGGAACATTGCTTTCCTTCTTGTGCTTTCAGATGATTATTAGCTAGAAGTCTAGATCAAGCTAAATTCCCAGTGAGGCTCATGGAAACACCTATGAAGTAATTGCATAACTCAATATGGTGATTAGCAGTTTGCGTCAAAGATGCACATTGTATTTAGTGAGCTTAGATGGAGCAGTGAGAGAATAGATACCCATAACTAGTAATTATAGTATTGGAGCAGCTTGGAACTTTTCCATAAGGATTGTAAGTGAACCAGCACTCACACAATTAAAGCTAAGAGCAATATACCTTCTTATTTTTAGATGGCGCTAGGATCATGCCATCCCGGCCGCAGACAGCAAGACCTCACTGCACCATAATAGCAAGAAATAAATACACTACCCTGCTAAAATTAACTGGTATCATAAAGAAAACAAGTATTAGTAAGGTAATATTACAGCTTCTGAGTGGGTAGAACTATGCATGGGTATCACGTGGGTAAATGGGAGTTAAGTGCTCATCTCTGGTTATAAACAAATGTCTGACACAAATAAAAAGGAAAACAACAGGAAATAGGGAATTGCATATATATATAAAAAAGAAAAAAAAAACCCTATAGGCTATTACTTTAACTCGTAATCCAATAAAGAAGAAAACAATGCAAGTCTGGATAAGTGTATACAATTATATGTATGCCTAGCTATAAACAGATATAGTCTTATATCTTGTGCTTTCCAGTGGTTATTATTAGCCAGAGGTCCATAGGAAGCAGAATTCCCAAACATATAATAGAAAGTCCGCTGGATTTAGAGTTTTCAAAAAAAGATAGTGAGGTTTACTGTTCGCCTCCTTAGTCCATGCTTATGTAGTGAGCTAACCTACACCAGTCCTAAGCATAGCACTGCGGGGCTTGGGGCATATGGGGCCACAATAGCAGCATGAACAAACTTGCCTGTATGTCCGAGTGCCGCTCCTCACACCAAGCAGTCGGGCACTGAAGGCCCCAAGCATGTTATCTTCTGGTAATACCATAAGTAAATCGTGTACCGCAGTAATCGTTTGCAACACTCCCTGTGATGTCTGCTTAAAGATCTGGATGCCGGACAGAGGGATATTGTGCGGGGCCTCTTGCTTCTTCTGGATGGAGCGGCTCAGTAACAGCGTGCCTACTGAACCCGAGTCAGCTGCACATTGAACTGATGTGTTTAGGGTGATCCCAATCAGGTTTGCGCTATCAACCGGTTTAGACACATTCTCCCGGAGGGGTCCATCTATTAAAGGTGTGTCAGTCTGCCACTGCTCCGGGGGGTTACTTTCAGTGATAGGCTTCAGGCTAGGCGCCCCCACATTCACACTGACCATGCTGCTCTGCTGGTCTGTGCCATTGCTCCAGGCTGCATCCACTGCGCTCTCAAGCTTCGCAAAGTGTCCATTCAGTATTGTAGTTATCTGCTCAAGCAGAGCAGCTCCCCCAAGCTCCATCCGGTGTAATTAGTAAAGGAATCCCCGCTGAAAATGGAGAAAGTTAGTATTCTGTGTATTAGTACAGCAACCGATGAGGTAGTGCTGCTCCGTAACGACAGGCCCACAAAGGGTACCCGCCGGGGGGTATAAATGGTGGTAATAGTCCTCAACGTAGTTTAAGAGCCCGAGTGAATTTACAAGATTCTGCAGCCACGAGGTTGTAAAGATGGCCGCCTCTTATGCAGAGTGAAAGTATAGCTCCGGTCCTAATTCAGAGGAATAGCACCAGCAATTAAGTTTGGCTTTCGCCAACAGCTAGATAAAAGTCCAGGGTACACTCAAAGGGTTTCTTGAAGTTCAAATCCAAGCTAAACGATAGGTAAAATTGTATAAAATATAGTCAGGACCGGAGCAACAAGGATATGCGACTATTCTCATGCTCTCCGGGCTCCGCCCCCCCCATCTCAAAGTGTTTAACGTCCATTCTATCTACCTATCTAGATTTACTCTGATCCAT
Organism: Bombina bombina; assembly: GCF_027579735.1. NCBI lineage: Eukaryota > Metazoa > Chordata > Amphibia > Anura > Bombinatoridae > Bombina > Bombina bombina. The sequence goes on from NC_069501.1 coordinate 1,245,150,859, forward strand.
TCGAGTTTGGACTGAATAAAAATAGAATTCAAATTAGTTTATTATAAATATGATAAAAAGTTTTGCTTAGTTTTCGTTTGTTTTTGTATTTATTTATATATTTTACATTTGTATCAGCTATTCTCTCATGGAGGAAAGGTTTGCTTTTGGTTAATTGTTTGTCCTAAATTTTTCTGGATGTTGAGTTTTTCAAATTTTATTAAATTTGTAAACAAAATAAGTACCCACATATCAAACTCCCTAACCATCAACTTCCTTATCCAGTTAATTCTCTAACTGCCAAAACCCTCCCACCACATCCCTAGCATGGTGTACCGACCACCAAACTCTAAATGCCTCACCCCCACCATACATGACACCCTAATAATTGGACCTTCAGTCACACTTAAAGGGACAGCCAACTCCAGAATTGTTATTGTTTGAAAAGATAGATAATCCCTTTATTACCTATTCCCCAGTTTTGTGTAACCAACACTGTTAAATTTAGACTTTTTACCTCTGTGATTACCTTGTATCTAAGCCTCTGCAGACTGCCCCCTTATTTCAGTTCTTTTGACAAACATGCATTTCAGCCAATCAGTGCTGACTCCTAGGTAAATCCACAGGCATGAGCACAATGTTATTTATATGGCAAACATGAACCAGTGCTGTCTAGCTGTGAAAAACTGTCAAATGCACTGAGATAAGAGGCAAGATACACTTAGTTGAAGGATACAACTAAAAGTAAGTTTACACACAAACTAAATCATTGTTATGCACGTAATAAACAATTAAAATATAACTTTTAATAGGTTATTATCAATAAAAATAATGAAATGCAATACTTTAAAGGGACAGTTCAGATAGGACATGCAATTTTAAACAACTTTCCAATTGACTTTTATCATTAAATTTGCTTTGTTCCCTTGGTGGAATTTTTGAAAGCTAAACCTAGGTAGGCTCAAACTGATTTCTAAACCGTTGAAAACTGCCTGTTAACTCATAGCATTTTTAAAGTTTTTCACAGTTAGACAGTCCTAGCTCATGTGTGTCGTATACTATAGATAACATTGCGCTCACTCGCGTGGAGTTATTTAGGAGTCTGTACAGATTGGCTAAAATGCATGTCTGTCAAAAGCACTGAGAGAAGGGACAGTCTGCAGAGGCTTAGATTCAAGGTAATCACAGAGGTAAAGAATGTATTTATATAACTGTGTTGGTTATGCAAAACTGGGGAATGGGTAATAGAAAGATTATCTATTTTTAAACAATAAGAATTATGGTGTAGACTGTCCCTTTAACATTTGCATTAACATTCAAAGACAGGTTGAAAACACATTGAGATAGCCTGTAAAATTAAAGTAGTGATATATTCTCTGATCAATATTCATATGTCTATATGTTACAAGCATTACATCATTGTGGATATATTGTCAGAGATTGATAGCAAGGTTCTATATATACTCCTATCTGGAGGTATCAAGCATAGAAACAACCCTGATCTTAGCCTAAGATCCTTCAATCCTGGAGATCAATTACATTTACCACTGTCTAATATTGCAAAGAGACCATAGTGAACAGGATGGTTATGATTATAATAATCAGGCTAAGCTCAAGCAGTTTAAAAAGGAAAGCAAAGTACTCCCAGTGTGGCACCCCTGACGCACGTTTCGCACCGCTTCTTCAGAGGGGGGGGGGGCACATCTCTGAATGTGAATGCTGTTTTAGGAGCACACTAATCCCGCCTTCATATGATGATTGGTTTTAGAGGAAGATAGTTATTCGTCAGAACATCTGTCAGTCAAGTTTTCAATGTGACATGCTATCACATGTTCATAAATGACCAATCAGATGCATAATATATGTTTTGTCACTTTATTTATTTTTTTCTCAATAAAGATCTAAATCATTTTCCAATACATATTTAATAATAATGTAGCAATGTCATTATGAACAATAGAATAATTTGGTTATTTTAAAGTAACTTAAATGGGGTAAATTATAACTTGATTCAACAAGACATATATATACAGTATATATAAAAAATATAGAGTTATTGCGGAGTCTGAGTGCAAATAAATTACTTATAATTGGGAGGTGCAAAGTATAAAATGCTAAAAAAAATCATATGAAATATTGTGAATCAAATATAGATGTGAATTAAGAGTGTGAATTGTGTCATTTAACAAATAAAAGAGAGATAAAAGGGGGCCTTCAAAGGCTTAGAAATCAGCATATGAGCCTACCTATGTTTAGCTTTCAACAACGAATACCAAGAGCAAATTTGATGAAAAAAGTAAATTGGAAAGTTGTTTAAAATTGCGTAACCTATCTGAATCATGAAAGTTTAATTTTAACTGGACTATCCTTTTAACCCTGGAACACATTAACCTCGGCTGCAGTTAAAAGGTTAATTGTTGTGGGTGATTTATGAGTTAGGAGTATTGTAAGTGACAGTTTGTTATTAATTTTCATATAACTGCAACAACTAGTGCAATCAAAATGAATGAATAACTATAATGATACATTGAATGCAACACATTCTCACAAAATTAGCGTTAATAATTCATGATGGCTGCAATTAACAATGTCATACAACTTTAAATCATTTTATAAATTCCATTTTTAAAACATTTGAAAAGTCAATTGAAATTATAAAATGATCAATGCAATGTGTGTATTTCAGTTGTGTTAATCAATACGATTTGTGCTACATTTCTATATACTTAGGGCTCCATGTACTAAGAGGCGGGCGGACAGCTTCTTAACTCGCGAAGCTGTCCGCCCGCCTCCGCTACACACGGGCAGCGGATCTATTGATCCGCTTGCCCGTATGTATCATTACACACTCAGCGGAGTGTGTAATGCCCGCCCCTTCAGTCGCGCGACCAATCACGCGACTGAAGGGGCTGTCAATCACCGAGAGCGAGCGAGCTCTCGGTGATTTTGCATCGCCACCTAAGAGGTGGCGTAGGGTGTAGGAAGCAGCGGTCTAATGACCGCTGCTTCTTACATTGCGGGAAGCAGGCTCGCATATGCGAACCTGCCCCGCAAAGGCTCCGGAGCAGCTTTCGCTGCTTCGTACATGGAGCCCTTAATTTTTACAAACATGGAATCAATTATTTTTATGTTTCTGACTGCACATGAAAAGGAACATAACAGTTGTATGAACAGCCAATATATTGCACTTGGAAAAAAGGGTTTTCAAGAGGTTAAGGCTGAAAAAAATAATAATTCAAAAGCTTCTAAAAGATTACTTAACCCTTTGTCTGCCAGAAAAGGCTGAAATACATCACATCTATCTCTGGCAGCCAAGTGGTTAATAATAACATGCATCTTGCACCTTGATTAGTCAATGATTAGGAAAAAAATAATTAAAATGATCTCACAATCTCTCATTTAAGATTTGATGCATAATCATACCCCAATATGTACATACAACAAAACATGCCCAGGGAATAGTTAATATCATTCAGCTGCAGCTTGCAATACACTTACAAAACCTTAGCTTGGTTAATTGGTGAATATGTGTTTTCAAGAACAATTTCCATCTGCACATCTATATACTTTAGAGAAATTAGATTTACATATATTTGGAAAATTAGAATCATGATGTCTGCATACTACAGATAATAAGTGTAAATGTCTTTAGATGCAGGTCTATGCAGATTACATTTACTGTAGATGTAGGTCTATGCAGATTACATTTACTGTAGATGTAGGTCTATGCAGATTACATTTACTGTAGATGTAGGTCTATGTAGATTACATTTACTGTAGATGTAGGTCTATGCAGATTACATTTACTGTAGATGCAGGTCTATGCAGATTACATTTACTGTAGATGTAGGTCTATGCAGATTACATTTACTGTAGATGTAGGTCTATGTAGATTACATTTACTGTAGATGTAGGTCTATGCAGATTACATTTACTGTAGATGTAGGTCTATGCAGATTACATTTACTGTAGATGTAGGTCTATGCAGATTACATTTACTGTAGATGCAGGTCTATGCAGATTACATTTACTGTAGAAGCAGGTCTATGCAGATTACATTTACTGTAGATGCAGGTCTATGCAGATTACATTTACTGTAGATGCAGGTCTATGCAGATTACATTTACTGTAGATGTAGGTCTATGCAGATTACATTTGCTGTATATGCAGGTCTATGCAGATTACATTTACTGTAGATGCAGGTCTATGCAGATTACATTTACTGTAGATGCAGGTCTATGCAGATTACATTTACTGTAGAAGCAGGTCTATGCAGATTACATTTACTGTAGATGCAGGTCTATGTAGATTACATTTACTGTAGATGCAGGTCTATGTAGATTACATTTACTGTAGATGCAGGTCTATGCAGATTACATTTAATGTAGATGCAGGTCTATGCAGATTAAATTTACTGTAGATGCAGGTCTATGCAGATTACATTTACTGTAGATGCAGGTCTATGCAGATTACATTTACTGTAGATGCAGGTCTATGCAGATTACAGCTACATACATAGTTAATAAAGAAATGGAGCAATACTCCACATTAAATGCTATGCTAGTAGAAACCTGTGAGCTTGCTCTATTTTGGGTATAAGCTGTGCCAACCAGAGACCATTTTGGGGAAATTTGAAGGCTGAAGTACCCTTGGTACAGTTATATGCACAAAACGTGCAGTACTTGAGTAATATTTATTGTATAGAGTTTATCAGTTTGGAAAATTAGAATCATGATGTCTGCATCCTACAGATAATAAGTGTAAATGTATTTAGATGCAGGTCTATGCAGATTACATTTACTGTAGATGCAGGTCTATGTAGATTACATTTACTGTAGATGTAGGTCTATGCAGATTACATTTACTGTAGATGCAGGTCTATGTAGATTAAATTTACTGTAGATGTAAGTCTATGCAGATTACATTTACTGTAGATGTAGGTCTATGCAGATTACATTTACTGTAGATGTAAGTCTATGTAGATTACATTTACTGTAGATGTAGGTCTATGCAGATTACATTTACTGTAGATGTAGGTCTATGTAGATTACATTTACTGTAGATGTAGGTCTATGCAGATTACATTTACTGTAGATGTAGGTCTATGCAGATTACATTTACTGTAGATGTAGGTCTATGCAGATTACATTTACTGTAGATGCAGGTCTATGCAGATTACATTTACTGTAGAAGCAGGTCTATGCAGATTACATTTACTGTAGATGCAGGTCTATGCAGATTACATTTACTGTAGATGCAGGTCTATGCAGATTACATTTACTGTAGATGTAGGTCTATGCAGATTACATTTGCTGTATATGCAGGTCTATGCAGATTACATTTACTGTAGATGCAGGTCTATGCAGATTACATTTACTGTAGATGCAGGTCTATGCAGATTACATTTACTGTAGAAGCAGGTCTATGCAGATTACATTTACTGTAGATGCAGGTCTATGTAGATTACATTTACTGTAGATGCAGGTCTATGTAGATTACATTTACTGTAGATGCAGGTCTATGCAGATTACATTTACTGTAGATGCAGGTCTATGCAGATTACAGCTACATACATAGTTAATAAAGAAATGGAGCAATACTCCACATTAAATGCTATGCTAGTAGAAACCTGTGAGCTTGCTCTATTTTGGGTATAAGCTGTGCCAACCAGAGACCATTTTGGGGAAATTTGAAGGCTGAAGTACCCTTGGTACAGTTATATGCACAAAACGTGCAGTACTTGAGTAATATTTATTGTATAGAGTTTATCAGTTTGGAAAATTAGAATCATGATGTCTGCATCCTACAGATAATAAGTGTAAATGTATTTAGATGCAGGTCTATGCAGATTACATTTACTGTAGATGTAGGTCTATGCAGATTACATTTACTGTAGATGTAGGTCTATGCAGATTACATTTACTGTAGATGTAGGTCTATGCAGATTACATTTACTGTAGATGTAGGTCTATGTAGATTACATTTACTGTAGATGTAGGTCTATGCAGATTACATTTACTGTAGATGTAGGTCTATGTAGATTACATTTACTGTAGATGTAGGTCTATGTAGATTACATTTACTGTAGATGTAGGTCTATGCAGATTACATTTACTGTAGATGTAGGTCTATGCAGATTACATTTACTGTAGATGTAGGTCTATGCAGATTACATTTACTGTAGATGTAGGTCTATGCAGATTACATTTACTGTAGATGCAGGTCTATGCAGATTACATTTACTGTAGAAGCAGGTCTATGCAGATTACATTTACTGTAGATGCAGGTCTATGCAGATTACATTTACTGTAGATGCAGGTCTATGCAGATTACATTTACTGTAGATGTAGGTCTATGCAGATTACATTTGCTGTATATGCAGGTCTATGCAGATTACATTTACTGTAGATGCAAGTCTATGCAGATTACATTTACTGTAGATGCAGGTCAATGCAGATTACATTTACTGTAGAAGCAGGTCTATGCAGATTACATTTACTGTAGATGCAGGTCTATGTAGATTACATTTACTGTAGATGCAGGTCTATGTAGATTACATTTACTGTAGATGCAGGTCTATGCAGATTACATTTACTGTAGATGCAGGTCTATGCAGATTAAATTTACTGTAGGTGCAGGTCTATGCAGATTACATTTACTGTAGATGCAGGTCTATGCAGATTACATTTACTGTAGATGCAGGTCTATGTAGATTACATTTACTGTAGATGCAGGTCTATGCAGATTACATTTACTGTAGATGCAGGTCTATGCAGATTACATTTACTGTAGATGCAGGTCTATGCAGATTACATTTACTGTAGATGCAGGTCTATGCAGATTACAGCTACATACATAGTTAATAAAGAAATGGAGCAATACTCCACATTAAATGCTATGCTAGTAGAAACCTGTGAGCTTGCTCTATTTTGGGTATAAGCTGTGCCAACCAGAGACCATTTTGGGGAAATTTGAAGGCTGAAGTACCCTTGGTACAGTTATATGCACAAAACGTGCAGTACTTGAGTAATATTTATTGTATAGAGTTTATCAGTTTGGCCTCCTTATAGCTCATATTCAGTTATTTGAATTCTGTATCTATAGTTTATATGCTACTCACTAAATGATTAATACCTATCTCTTATTTCATTGTCACTCTCCTTTTAATTTGATTAATGTCTAATATGTCTATATGTATTATCTTTGACTTCTCTTTGTGTTGGTTGAAACCTTGAAAAAATAATTTCTCTTAAGCTCTGTAAAATATATCCTTTATAGTGTCCTATTAGTGCACAACACAAACTGTGTAATGCTGCTGCTGATAATAAGAATGGATATCATCTGTACCTGAGAAATGATCTCTTCTGAACCTTCTCATTGAAATGTGAGAGAGGCGCAAGCTCAGGGTATAAGTATTTACATTGCAAATTATTCCTGTGAGGTTTCTTGCCAGACCACCCTCAAAGGAGTATTCACTGAAGAATATGAATTAATGAGCTGTGGTAAGAACTATGTATGCTTATACAGTATATATATATATATATATACACATATAAGACAACATGCAATTAATATATCCCTGACTGTTTAAATAAGGTCATGTGTCTCCCTGTTCCATTCTGTAATCATTATTATGAGTATTTTTGGAAGTTTTACTCTGCATTAAATACTTTATTGTCAGCACTTATGGATGATCCTGTCTTCTTTGCGCATACAAGTTGTGAGTCTACTGATTATTTATTTATTCTGGGGGCCCCAGAATTATGTTTAAGGCTTCAATAAAAAAGTATACATATCTATATTGACACATACACATGACAGTATTTGAGATTTACATAAACCTATGGATAGAGATACTGGATCTACACCAGGTAGTTTGTTTTGGGGTTGAGAGGTTATCTCCGTGAGCAACACAAAGCTGTTTGAAAACTGTGCAGCTGGGGACTCTTCAAGATGTACATAGAAAGGGCTCAATTTATCAAACCCTTCTCCTCTCTATGACTGCAGGTTCGCACAAGAGAACCTGCAGTCACGATTTATCAAGCAGCGGCCAACAGACCGCTGCTTCCCTACCCTCTTCTCCACCTATTAGGTGGAGACTTTCAATCTCCCCTGTCTCGTCTGACCGGGGAGATTAACAGCTCCTTCCTGCATGTGATTGGCTGTGCTTGGGCAGGGAGTGGTGTTCCATGTGAGCACAAAGGAGCGCTCACTTACAATGTTAAATTATGGCATTAGATTGCTGCCCATTGACAGAGGAGTGCTAGGGTGGGCAGGGGCGAATATGTCCACCACTGTCCGACCTTGATTGATAAATCGATTCCAACGTAATAAAGCTTCATTATTGTTAATCACCGGTTGTTGTTAAACCCCCTCTCTAAACTGTGTATTGTGATGGATAGTTTCAGATTTGGAGATATTAAAGGGACATGGAAGTCAAAATTAGACTTTCTTTATTCAGATACAGCATGCAGTTATAAGAGACTTTTCAGTGTACTTCTATTATTAAATTTACTTTGTTTTCTTAATGTCTTTTGTTAAAAAACAAACCTTGGTAGGCTCAGGAGTATCACTTCTGAAAGCTAGCTGGTGATTGGTCAAATCACACAGATGTCTTCATCTTGTTCCCTCTACTGCTTTGCTGTTTTGAAGCTAACTTTAACTATGTGTTTAATCCCTTTGCATGAGTTAAACATACAGTTATATGCAAACAAACTGTATGTAAAGTAAATTTAAAATGAACTTCCTGTTTGTAATGAAGGATTATATTTCTTCCCCATGTGGTCAAGGTCGACATACATTTTTGCACATCAGCATTTGGCTAATCAAAAGTCATTAGTGTCTATATTATTATTATTAGAGATAGGGGTATACAGTGCAATGACAAGGATCTGTGATAAGTAGTGATGTAGCAAATAGTTAGCCGGCGAATAGTTCCCGGCAAACATAGCATGTTCGCGTTTGCCGCGGACGGCGAACATATGCGATGTTCGGTCCGCCCCCTATTCGTCATCATTGAGTAAACTTTTACCCTGTACCTCACAGTCAGAAGACACATTACAGCCAATCAGCAGCAGACCCTCCCTCCCAGACCCTCCCACCTCCTGGACAGCATCCATTTTAGATTCATTTGGAAGCTGCTTTCTTAGTGAGAGGAGGGACAGTGTAGCTGCTGCTGATTTAATAGGGAAATTGATAGCTAGGCTAGTGTATTCAGTGTCCACTACAGTCCTGAAGGACTCATCTGACCTCTGCTGTAAGGACAGCACCCCAAAAAGCCCTTTTTAGGGCTAGAACATCAGTCTGCTTTTTTTTTTCCTGTGTAATCTAATTGCAGTTGCCTGCCTGCCAGCATGTATGTCAGGCTCACAGCGTATACTGTGCCCACTTGCCCAGTGCCACCACTCATATCTGGTGTAACAGTAGTGTACATTTAAAAAAAACAACACTTTTTTGACTGTGAAATAATAGCAGACAGCTGCCAGTACCCAAGATGGCCACCAATAAGGCAGATGGGGAGGGTTAGAAAGCTGTTTTGGGGGGGATCAGGGAGGTTGGGGTCTAAGGGGGGATGCTACACCACAGCATATGTAGATATGCTAAAAAAAGTAAAAAAAAAAATTAAAAACCTTTTATTTTAGTAATGGCAGACTTTCTGCCAGTACTTAAGATGGCGGGGAAAATTGTGGCGTGGGGGAGGGAAGGGAGCTGTTTGGGAGGGATCAGGGGGTCTGATGTGTTAGGTGGGAGGCTGATCTCTACACTAAAGCTAAAATTAACCCTGCAAGCTCCTTACAAACTACCTAATTAACCCCTTCACTGCTAACCATAATACACGTGTGATACGCAGCAGCATTTAGTGGCCTTCTAATTACCAGAAAGCAACGCCAAAGTCATATATGTCTGATATTTCTGAACAAAGGGGATCCCAGAGAAGCATTTACAACCATTTGTGCCATAATTGCACAAGCTGTTTGTAAATAATTTCAGTGAGAAACCTAAAATTGCAAAAAAAAATTAAGTTTGTTTTAAATTTGATCGCATTTGGCGGTGAAATGATGGCATGAAATATACCAAAATGGGCCTAGATCAATACTTTGGGTTGTCTACTACACTACACTTAAGCTAAAATTAACTCTACAAGCTGCCTACATGCTCCCTAATTAACCCCTTCACTGCTGGGCATAAAACACGTGTGGTGCGCAGTGGCATTTAGCATCCTTCTAATTACCAAAAAGCAATGTCAAAGCCATATAAGTCTGCTATTTCTGAACAAAGGGGATCCCAGAGAAGCATTTACAACCATTTATGCCATAATTGCATAAGTTGTTTGTAAATAATTTCTGTGAGAAACCTAAAGTTTGTGAAAAAGTGAACATTTTTTTTTATTTGATCGCATTTGGCGGTGAAATGGTGGCATTAAATATACCAAAATGGGCCTAGATCAATACTTTGGGTTGTCTAATACACTACACTTAAGCTAAAATTAACTCTACAAGCTTCCTACATGCTCCCTAATTAACCCCTTCACTGCTGGGCATAAAACACGTGTGGTGCGCAGTGGCATGTAGCAGCCTTCTAATTACCAAAAAGCAACGCCAAAGCCATATAAGTCTACTATAATGGCATGTCTGGCACACAGTGTTGGGGCAAGGGTCTATCTGACCACTGATACCTGGTCTGCAAAGCATGGTCAGGGCAGGTATATCACCTACACAATGCGCACTGTGAAGCGGGGCGTAACCCTTACTCTACCTGATCGATACAACATCATACCTGATGTTTTAAAGCATGTTATTCCAAACAATTTAGGAATGTTAGGTGAGTTATGCCCTTTATAGATTAAAACCAGACTCTGCATCAACTATGTAATTTTCCATGGGAATTTTGCCATGGATCCCCCTCCGGCATGCCACAGTCCAGGTGTTAGTCCCCTTGAAATAACTTTTCCATCACTATTGTGGCCAGAAAGAGTCCCTGTTGGTTTTAAAATTTGCCTGCCTATTGAAGTCTATGGCGGTTCGCCCGTTCGCGAACTTTTGTGGAAGTTCGCGTTCGCTGTTCGCGAACCCAAATTTTTATGTTCGCGACATCACTAGTGATAAGATACAAAAATGTAACAGACTAAACAAATCTAGTCCTTTGATAAAGCATTTCTACTAGAAATATGATAGGGAGCTATTTGATTACCAATTGGATGCTCTTTTTAAACATCTATGGGAATAATCCATATTTATATTGCACATGTAGTTAACTGAAACGGTTAACCTACTCTGACTAACATAGGGATACCTTAGACCGACAGTCTTCTTACATATTTATAGTACTCCCAGGGTGTGCATACCTTCAAGCGCCATTAGTGTAGAATCGAGTGGCACGCTCACTGACTAAAGCTGATTGAGTATTTATCACAATAAGGATATCACTGTTTGACAAATATATTCATTTTATAAATATGTGAATGATGAGGATAAGACTCCAAATGATAACGGAGTAACATATACTTTAAGACTATACCTAACTTTTGGTCACGCTATTATCTGAGTCAAACAAATGATTATTATTATTATTATCAGGTATTTGTAGAGCGCCAACAGGTTCCGTAGTGCTATGAACATGGGTGATATATAAAAACGATTACAGGGATCAAATGGGGAGAGAGGGTCTTACCGAGAGTTGCACTGTTAGGGGATAGCAGTGGAGATAGGAAGGTTAGTGTAGGTTGTAAGCATCCCTGAATAGTAGAGTCTTCAGGGAGCATTTGAAGCTTTGTAAACTAGGGGAGATTCTTGTGGAGTGAGGCAGAGAGTTCCAAAAGATGGGAGCCAGTCTTGAGAAATCTTGTAGACGGGAATGTGATTAGGTAACAAGAGAGGAGGAGAGTAGGAGATCATGAGCGGAGCGAAGGGGATGGGAGGGAGAGTATCTGGAGACAAGCTCTGAGATGTAGGGGGAGCAATGCAATTGAGGGCTTTGTGTGTCAGAGTGAGAATTTTGTGTTTAATCCTGGAGGCAAGAGGAAGCCAAAGAATGGATTGGCAAAGAGGTGTGGCAGATGAAGAGTGAAGAGTTACTGCCTTCAGTGTTAATGCAGCCGAATAATTACAACTTTCAACTGGTATTAAATAGCTGAGCTAAAAATCTGTAAGTGAATTATGTAGCTAATGAAAAAAACTAATTTCAAACTATAGGCGCCATGTACTAAATGGCGGGCGGACAGCTTCTTAACTTGCGAAGCTGTCCGCCCGCCTTCGCTACACACGGGCATCGGATCTATTGATCCGCTTGCCCGTATGTATCATTACACACTCATATGAGTGTGTAATGCCCGCCACTTCAATTGCGCGACCAATCACGCGACTGAAGGGGCTGTCAATCAACGAGAGCGAGCATGCTCTCGGTGATTTCGCTTCGCCACCTAAGAGGTGGCATAGGGTGTAGGAAGCAGCGGTCTAATGACCGCTGCTTCTTACATTGCGGGAAGCAGGCTCGCATATGCGAACCTGCTCCGCAAAGGCTCCGGAGCCCTATGTGGAGTGGAAAAGTGAGATTCAAATCCCCCACTATGCACAAAATGTAGAGAGAACAACTCATTGTGTAGCCCATTAACAAATCTAGACAAGTCAGAGTACTTCCCACAGAAAACATCTGGATTCATTGTTTCCACTGCAACAAAGGATTCTTTATGTGGGAAAAACACATTCTCTGATTGTCTAAATGGCTACACAATGGGCTTGATTTATCAAGTAAGAGCAAAGAGAGGCGCTTCTGCCGGAATTTACCATTGTACGCAAGCGCTATTTTGTGCTCGCTTGCAATCCTGCTCCCTGCCCACACACAGCCAACCACGCGTGGGCAGGAGTTGTCATTCTCCCCAGTCTGACAAGACCGGGAGATTGAAATTATCCTCCTAAGTGGTGGAGAAGAAGGTAGGGAAACAGCGGTCTAATGGCCACAGCTTGATAAATACACTTGTGAGAACCTGCAGTTGTAGGGGAGGAGAAGGCTTGATAAATCGAACATAATGAGTTACATTCTCTCTCTCTCTTTCTCTCTCTCTCTCTCCTCTCTCTTCTCTCCTCTCTCTCTATCTCATTATAGGTATGTGTTTGAGTGAAAGAGTAAAAATAAACTACTGACAAAATATCTCCAAAATTTCTTATTAAGATATTGTCATTTTAAGCATTTATTGGAACAAAATGGCAACTGGTCAAAATAACATAAAAAGATAAACGGCTAGATTATGAGTTCTGCGTTATGAGCGGCTCGCTGCTAACTTCAAGTTATTTCCACCGCTCACCTCCCTATAGCGCTGCTATTACAGGTTTGCAAAAACCTGATGTTATTAGGCAATATAGCAGCATTGAGCTCCATACCGCACCCAAATACCATCGCTGCTTTGAGCTGGTTTTATGTGCTTGTGCACGAATTTCCCATAAACATCAGTGGGGAGAGCTGGCTAAAAAAAAGCCTAACAACTGCAATAAAGGAGCGTAAAGCTCCGTAACGCAGCCCCATTGATTCCTATGGGGAAAGAAAATTTATGTTTACACCTAACACCCTAACATAAACCCTGAGTCTAAACACCCCTAATCTGCCGTCCCCGACATCGCCGACACCTACATTATACTTATTAACCCCTAATCTGGCGCCCCCAACGTCATCACCACTATACTAAAGTTATTTACCCCTAAACTGAACCTTAAGTATAACCCTAACACCCACTAACTTTAATATAATTAAAATAAATCTAAATAAAAATTACTATCATTAACTAAAGAATTCCTATTTAAAACTAAATACTTACCTATAAAATAAACTCTAAGGCCTAGATTTGGAGTTTGGCGTTAGCCATGAAAACCAGCGTTAGAGGCTCCTAACGCTGGTTTTAGACTAACTCCGGTATTTGGAGTCACTCAAAATAGGGTCTAACGCTCACTTTTCAGCCGCGACTTTTCCATACCGCAGATCCCCTTACGTCAATTGCGTATCCTATCTTTTCAATGGGATCTTTCTAACTCCGGTATTTAGAGTCGTGTCTGAAGTGAGCGTTAGACATCTAATGACAAAACTCCAGCCACAGGAAAAAAGTCAGTAGTTAAGAGCTTTCTGGGCTAACGCCGGTTCATAAAGCTCTTAACTACTGTACTCTAAAGTACACTAACACCCATAAACTACCTATGTACACCTAAACTGAGGCCCCCCCACATCGCCGCCACTCGATTAAATTTTTTTAACCCCTAATCTGCCGACCGCCACCTACGTTATACTTATGTACCCCTAATCTGCTGCCCCTAACACCGCCGACCCCTGTATTATATTTATTAACCCCTAATCTGCCCCCCACAACGTCGCCGCCAGCAACCTACAATAATTAACCCCTAATCTGCCGACTGCAAAGCGCCGCCACCTACATTATAGCTATGTACCCCTAATCTGCTGCCCCTAACACCGCCGACCCCTATATTATATTTATTAACCCCTAATCTGCCCCCCACAACGTCGCCTCCACCTGCCTACACTTATTAACCCCTAATCTGCCGAGCGGACCGCACCGCTACTATAATAAAGTTATTAACCCCTAATACGCCTCACTAACCCTATAATAAATAGTATTAACCCCTAATCTGCCCTCCCTAACATCGCCAACACCTAACTTCAATTATTAACCCCTAATCTGCCGACCGGAGCTCACCGCTATTCTAATAAATGTATTAACCCCAAAAACTAAGTCTAACCCTAACACTAACACCCCCCTAAATTAAATATAATTTTAATCCAACGAAATTAATTAACTCTTATTAAATAAATTATTCCTATTTAAAGCTAAATACCTGTAAAATAAACCCTAATATAGCTACAATATAAATTATAATTACATTGTAGCTATTTTAGGATTAATATTTATTTTACAGGCAACTTTGTAATTATTTTAACCAGGTACAATAGCTATTTAATAGTTAAGAACTATTTAATAGCTAAAATAGTTAAAATAATTACAAATTTACCTGTAAAATAAATCCTAACCTAAGTTACAATTAAACCTAACACTAAACTATCAATAAATTAATTAAATAAAATACCTATAATTATCTACAATTAAACCTACCACTACACTATCAATAAATAAATTAAATACAATACCTACAAATAACTACAATGAAATAAACTATCTAAAGTACAAAAAATAAAAAAGAACTAAGTTACAAAAAATAAAAAAATATTTACAAACATAAGAAAAATATTACAACAATTTTAAACTAATTACACCTACTCTAAGCCCCCTAATAAAATAACAAAGACCCCCAAAATAACAAAATGCCCTACCCTATTCTAAATTACTACATTTCAAAGCTCTTTTACCTTACCAGCCCTGAACAGGGCCCTTTGCGGGGCATGCCCCAAGAAATTCAGCTCTTTTGCCTGTAAAAAAAACATACAATACCCCCCCCAACATTACAACCCACCACCCACATACCCCTAATCTAACCCAAACCCCCCTTAAATAAACCTAACACTAAGCCCCTGAAGATCTTCCTACCTTGTCTTCACCCTACCAGGTTCACCGATCCGTCCTGAAGAGCTCCTCCGATGTCCTGATCCAAGCCCAAGTGGGGGGCTGAAGAGGTCCATGATCCGGCTGAAGTCTTCATCCAAGCGGGAGCTGAAGAGGTCCATGATCCGGATGAATTCTTCATCCAAGCGGGAGCTGAAGAGGTCCATGATCCGGATGAAGTCTTCTATCAACGGCATCTTCAATCTTCTTTCTTCCGGATCCATCTTGCAGACCTCCGACGTGGAACATCCTCTTCTCCCGATGCCTACTAGCCGAATGACGGTTCCTTTAAGGGACGTCATCCAAGATGGTGTCCCTCGAATTCCGATTGGCTGATAGGATTCTATCAGCCAATCGGAATTAAGGTAGGAATATTATGATTGGCTGATGGAATCAGCCAATCAGAATCAAGATCAATCCGATTGGCTGATCCAATCAGCCAATCAGATTGAGCTTGCATTCTATTGGCTGATTGGAACAGCCAATAGAATGCAAGATCAATCTGATTGGCTGATCGAATCAGCCAATCGGATTGAACTTGATTCTGATTGGCTGATTCCATCAGCCAATCAGAATATTCCTACCTTAATTCCGATTGGCTGATAGAATCCTATCAGCCAATCGGAATTCGAGGGACGCCATCTTGGATGACGTCCCTTAAAGGAACCGTCATTCGGCTAGTAGGCGTCGGGAGAAGAGGATGTTCCGAGTCGGAGGTCTGCAAGATGGATCCGGAAGAAAAAAGATTGAAGATGCCGTTGATAGAAGACTTCATCCGGATCATGGACCTCTTCAGCTCCCGCTTGGATGAAGACTTCATCCGGATCATGGACCTCTTCAGCTCCCGCTTGGATGAAGACTTCAGCCGGATCATGGACCTCTTCAGCTCCTGCTTGGATGAAGACTTTAGCCGGATCATGGACCTCTTCAGCCCCCCGCTTGGGCTTGGATCAGGACATCGGAGGAGCTCTTCAGGACGGGTTGGTGAACCTGGTAGGGTGAAGACAAGGTAGGAAGATCCTCAGGGGCTTAGTGTTAGGTTTATTTAAGGGGGTTTGGGTTAGATTAGGGGTATGTGGGTGGTGGGTTGTAATGTTGGGGGGGGTATTGTATGTTTTATTTTACAGGCAAAAGAGCTGAATTTCTTGGGGCATGCCCCGCAAAGGGCCCTGTTCAGGGCTGGTAAGGTAAAAGAGCTTTGAAATGTAGTAATTTAGAATAGGGTAGGGCATTTTGTTATTTTGGGGGGCTTTGTTATTTTATTAGGGGGCTTAGAGTAGGTGTAATTAGTTTAACATTGTTGTAATATTTTTCTTATGTTTGTAAATATTTTTTTATTTTTTGTAACTTAGTTCTTTTTTATTTTTTGTACTTTAGATAGTTTATTTCATTGTAGTTATTTGTAGGTATTTTATTTAATTTATTTATTGATAGTGTAGTGCTAGGTTTAATTGTAGATAATTATAGGTATTTTATTTAATTAATTTATTGATAGTGTAGAGTTAGGTTTAATTGTAACTTAGGTTAGGATTTATTTTACAGGTAATTTTGTTATTATTTTAACTAGGTAACTATTAAATAGTTCTTAACTATTTAATAGCTATTGTACCTGGTTAAAATAATTACAAAGTTGCCTGTAAAATAAATATTAATCCTAAAATAGCTACAATGTAATTATAATTTATATTGTAGCTATATTAGGATTTATTTTACAGGTAAGTATTTAGCTTTAAATAGGAATAATTTATTTAATGAGAGTTAATTAATTTCGTTAGATTAAAATTATATTTAATTTAGGGGGGTGTTAGTGTTAGGGGTAGACTTAGCATTAGGGGTTAATACATTTATTATAGTAGCGGTGAGCTCCGGTCGGCAGATTAGGGGTTAATGTTTGAAGTTAGGTGTTGGCGATGTTAGGGAGGGCAGATTAGGGGTTAATACTATTTATTATAGGGTTAGTGATGCGGATTAGGGGTTAATAACTTTATTATAGTAGCGCTCAGGTCCGCTCGGCAGATTAGGGGTTAATAAGTGTAGGCAGGTGGAGGCGACGTTGAAGGGGGCAGATTAGGGGTTAATAAATATAATATAGGGGTCGGCGGTGTTAGGGGCAGCAGATTAGGGGTACATAAGGATAATGTAAGTAGCAGCGGTTTACGCAGCAGCAGATTAGGGGTTAAAAATAATATGCAGGGGTCAGTGGTAGCAGGGGCAGCAGATTAGGGGTTAATAAGTGTAAGGCTACGGGTGTTTAGACTCAGGGTACATGTTAGGGTCTTAGGTGCAGACGTAGGAAGTGTTTCCCCATAGCAAACAATGGGGCTGCGTTAGGAGCTGAACGCGGCTTTTTTGCAGGTGTTAGGTTGTTTTTCAGCTTAAACAGCCCCATTGTTTCCTATGGGGGAATCGTGCACGAGCACGTTTTTTAGGCTGGCCGCTTGCGTAAGCAACTCTGGTATCGAGAGTTGAAGCTGCGTTAAAAATGCTCTACGCTCCTTTTTTGGAGCCTAACGCAGCCTTTTTGTGGACTCTCAATACCAGAGTTATTTTTATGGTGCGG
Source organism: Bombina bombina (assembly GCF_027579735.1). Taxonomy (NCBI): domain Eukaryota; kingdom Metazoa; phylum Chordata; class Amphibia; order Anura; family Bombinatoridae; genus Bombina; species Bombina bombina. The sequence continues at coordinate 1,245,168,954 of NC_069501.1, forward strand.
CCAGAAAAAAGCTGGCGTTAGCTACGCGGGTCGTTACCGACAAAACTCTAAATCTAGGCCTAAGCTAGCTACAATATAACTAATTGTTACATTGTAGCTATCTTAGGTTTTATTTTTATTTTACATGCAAGTTTGTATATCAAAATAAAAAAGCCCCTTTAAAATAAAAAAACCTCTAGCCTAAACTAAACTGCCAATATCCCTTAAAAGGGCCTTTTGCGGGGCATTGCCCCAAAGAAACCAGCTCTTATTCCGGAAAAAAAATACAAACAACCCCCCAACAGTAAAAACCACCACCCACACAACCATACCCCCCAAATAAAATCCTATCTAAAAAACCTAAGCTCCCCATTGCCCTGAAAAGGGCATTTGGATGGGCATTGCCCTTAAAAGGGCATTTAGCACTTTTCCGCCCAAACCCTAAGCTAAAAATAAAACCCACCTAATAAACCCTTAAAAAAACCTAACACTAACCCTCAAAGATCCACTTACAGTTTTTGAAGACCGGACATCCATCCTTAAAGAAGCCAGGAGAAGTCTTCATCCAAGTGGCAAGAAGTCCTCAACGAAGCCGGGAGAAGTCTTCATCCAAGCGGCAAGAAGTGGTACTCCAGGCAGGCAGAAGTCTTCATCCAGACGGCATCTTCTATCTTCATCCTTCCGATGCGGAGCGGCTAATTCTTCAAGACATCCGGCGCAGAGAATCCTCTTCTTTTGACGGTTACTGAAGAATGAAGGTTCCTTTAAGGGACGTCATCCAAGATGGTGTCCCTTGAATTCCGATTGGCTGATAGGATTGAGCTCGCATTCTATTGGCTGATTGCATCAGTCAATAGGATTTTTTTCAACTTGAATTCCGATTGGCTGATGTAATTCTATCTGCCAATCGGAATTCAAGGGACACCATCTTGGATGACATGCCTTAAAGGAACCTTCATTCTTCAGTAGCTGTCAAAAGAAGAGGAGGGCTATTGGCAGTTTAGGCTAGGGTTTTTTATTTTGTTTTGTTTTTTATTTTGATAGGGCTATTAGATTAGGTGTAATTAGTTTAAATATTTGATAATTTATTTTTTATTTTGTGTAATTTAGTGGGGTTTTTTTGTAATTTAGTTAATTGTATTTAATTAATGTAATGTATTTAATTGTAGTGTAAGGTTAGGTGTTAGTGTAAGACTGGTTAGGTTTTATTTGACAGGTAAATTTGTATTTATTTTAATTTGCATACAAAGAGAGAAGCGCTCTACCAGGAACGAACAACAGCGCAGTGGCTTGTTCCATGGAGATTTACCACCCGGAAGCTTAGAGGAATGTGGCTGCACCTCACTGACGAGGCCCATAGAAGGCCGAAACGATCGTCTAGGGTTGTCATGTTCCTTGTTCAGAGGAGAATTGCCTGGTAGTTCGGGGCTGGACTGACCTTACTTGGCGGGATCAGACTGATATACAGGGAGTGCAGAATTATTAGGCAAGTTGTATTTTTGAGGATTAATTTTATTGAACAACAACCATGTTCTCAATGAACCCAAAAAACTCATTAATATCAAAGCTGAATAGTTTTGGAAGTAGTTTTTAGTTTGTTTTTAGTTATAGCTATTTTAGGGGGATATCTGTGTGTGCAGGTGACTATTACTGTGCATAATTATTAGGCAACTTAACAAAAAACAAATATATACCCATTTCAATTATTTATTTTTACCAGTGAAACCAATATAACATCTCAACATTCACAAATATACATTTCTGACATTCAAAAACAAAACAAAAACAAATCAGTGACCAATATAGCCACCTTTCTTTGCAAGGACACTCAAAAGCCTGCCATCCATGGATTCTGTCAGTGTTTTGATCTGTTCACCATCAACATTGCGTGCAGCAGCAACCACAGCCTCCCAGACACTGTTCAGAGAGGTGTACTGTTTTCCCTCCTTGTAAATCTCACATTTGATGATGGACCACAGGTTCTCAATGGGGTTCAGATCAGGTGAACAAGGAGGCCATGTCATTAGATTTTCTTCTTTTATACCCTTTCTTGCCAGCCATGCTGTGGAGTACTTGGACGCGTGTGATGGAGCATTGTCCTGCATGAAAATCATGTTTTTCTTGAAGGATGCAGACTTCTTCCTGTACCTCTGCTTGAAGAAGGTGTCTTCCAGAAACTGGCAGTAGGACTGGGAGTTGAGCTTGACTCCATCCTCAACCCGAAAAGGCCCCACAAGCTCATCTTTGATGATACCAGCCCAAACCAGTACTCCACCTCCACCTTGCTGGCGTCTGAGTCGGCCTGGAGCTCTCTGCCCTTTACCAATCCAGCCACGGGCCCATCCATCTGGCCCATCAAGACTCACTCTCATTTCATCAGTCCATAAAACCTTAGAAAAATCAGTCTTGAGATATTTCTTGGCCCAGTCTTGACGTTTCAGCTTGTGTGTCTTGTTCAGTGGTGGTCGTCTTTCAGCCTTTCTTACCTTGGCCATGTCTCTGAGTATTGCACACCTTGTGCTTTTGGGCACTCCAGTGATGTTGCAGCTCTGAAATATGGCCAAACTGGTGGCAAGTGGCATCTTGGCAGCTGCACGCTTGACTTTTCTCAGTTCATGGGCAGTTATTTTGCGCCTTGGTTTTTCCACACGCTTCTTGCGACCCTGTTGACTATTTTGAATGGAACGCTTGATTGTTCGATGATCACACATCAGAAGCTTTGCAATTTTAAGAGTGCTGCATCCCTCTGCAAGATATCTTACTATTTTTGACTTTTCTGAGCCTGTCAAGTCCTTCTTTTGACCCATTTTGCCAAAGGAAAGGAAGTTGCCTAATAATTATGCACACCTGATATAGGGTGTTGATGTCATTAGACCACACCCCTTCTCATTACAGAGATGCACATCACCTAATATGCTTAATTGGTAGTAGGCTTTCGAGCCTATACAGCTTGGAGTAAGACAACATGCATAAAGAGGATGATGTGGTCAAAATACTCATTTGCCTAATAATTCTGCACACAGTGTATTTCAGGAAAGTTTTCTTCTGTGAAAAGCACACTGGTCTAAAAGAGGCTGATTCCGGGTGGTAAATCACCATAGAACAAGCCACTGAGCTGTTGTTCATTCCTGGTAGAGCGCTTCTCTCTTTGTATGCAAATTATTATGACCCTGGGGAAGTCTCCCTATGGGTGATGGGGGAAACCAGACGTGGACTCCTTGCCCAGTGTGCTTAGAGGAATGTGGCTGCACCTCACTGACGAGGCCCATAGAAGGCCGAAACGATCGTCTGGGGTTGTCATGTTCCTTGTTCAGAGGAGAATTGCTTGGTATTTTGGGGCTGGACTGACCTTACTTGGCGGGATCAGACTGATATATTTCAGGAAAGTTTTCTTCTGTGAAAAGCACACTGGTCTAAAAGAGGCTGCTTCCGGGTGGTAAATCGCCATAGAACAAGCCACTGAGCTGTTGTTCGTTCCTGGTAGAGCGCTTCTCTCTTTGTATGCAAATTATTATGACCCTGGGGAAGTCTCCCTATGGGTGATGGGGGAAACCAGACGTGGACTCCTTGCCCAGTGTGCTTAGAGGAATGTGGCTGCACCTCACTGACGAGGCCCATAGAAGGCCGAAACGATCGTCTGGGGTTGTCATGTTCCTTGTTCAGAGGAGAATTGCCTGGTATTTCGGGGCTGGACTGACCTTACTTGGCGGGATCAGACTGATATATTTCAGGAAAGTTTTCTTCTGTGAAAAGCACACTGGTCTAAAAGAGGCTGCTTCCGGGTGGTAAATTGCCATAGAACAAGCCACTGAGCTGTTGTTCGTTCCTGGTAGAGCGCTTCTCTCTTTGTATGCAAATTATTATGACCCTGGGGAAGTCTCCCTATGGGTGATGGGGGAAACCAGACGTGGACTCCTTGCCCAGTGTGCTTAGAGGAATGTGGCTGCACCTCACTGACGAGGCCCATAGAAGGCCGAAACGATCGTCTGGGGTTGTCATGTTCCTTGTTCAGAGGAGAATTGCCTGGTATTTCGGGGCTGGACTGACCTTACTTGGCGGGATCAGACTGATATATTTCAGGAAAGTTTTCTTCTGTGAAAAGCACACTGGTCTAAAAGAGGCTGCCACTGAGCTGTTGTTCGTTCCTGGTAGAGCGCTTCTCTCTTTGTATGCAAATTATTATGACCCTGGGGAAGTCTCCCTATGGGTGATGGGGGAAACCAGACGTGGACTCCTTGCCCAGTGTGCTTAGAGGAATGTGGCTGCACCTCACTGACGAGGCCCATAGAAGGCCGAAACGATCGTCTGGGGTTGTCATGTTCCTTGTTCAGAGGAGAATTGCCTGGTATTTCGGGGCTGGACTGACCTTGCTTGGCGGGATCAGACTGATATATTTCAGGAAAGTTTTCTTCTGTGAAAAGCACACTGGTCTAAAAGAGGCTGCTTCCGGGTGGTAAATCGCCATAGAACAAGCCACTGAGCTGTTGTTCGTTCCTGGTAGAGCGCTTCTCTCTTTGTATGCAAATTTGTATTTATTTTAACTAGGTATCTAGTAAATAGTTAATAACTATTTAGTAACTAGTCTACCTAGTTAAAATAAATACAAATTTGCCTGTGAAATAAACTTAAAACCTAAGATAGCTACAATGTAACGATTAGTAATATTGTAGCTAGCTTAGGGTTTATTTTATATGTAATTATTTAGTTGTTAATTGGAATTATTTAATGATAATTTTTATTTAGATTTATTTTAATTATATTAAAGTTAGTGGGTGTTAGGGTTACACTTAGGGTTAGGTTTAGGGGTTAATAACTTTAGTATAGTGGCAACGATTTTGAGGGCAGCAGATTAGGGGTTAATAACAGTAATGTAGTTTGCGGCGATGTTAGGGGTTAATAATATTTAACTAGTGTTTGCGATGCGGGAGTATGGCTGTTTAGGGGTTAATATGTTTATTATAGTGGCGGCGATGTCCGGGGCGGCAGATTGGGGGTTAATCATTTTAGTGTTTGCTATGCGGGAGGGCCTCGGTTTAGTGGTCAATAGGTAGTTTATGGGTGTTAGTGTACTTTTTAGCACTTTAGTTATGAGTTTTATGTTACGGCTTTGTAACATAAAAGTCATAACTACTGACTTTCAGTTTACAGTACGGATCTTATAGTTATGGGCTGTACCGCTCACTTTTTGGCTGAACAGGCAAACTCGTAATACCGGCGCTATGGAAGTCTCATTGAAAAAGGACTTTTTGAAAGCTGTGGGAGTTACGTTGCGTTACAGCCAAAAAAAGTGTTCGGTACAGCTATACCTGCAAAACTCACAATAGCAGCGGTAGTGAAAAAGCACCGTTATGAAGCTTTTTCACTCATAATCTAGCCTAAACTGTTTTCATACATCGAATAATGAAAATTTTCTTCTAGGATAACCATGTGACTTGATTCATGCGTCCTTCACAAAAAAATATATTTTTCCCCTCCAATTATTGATTCCTCAACTCCGTTAAAAGTATGAATGAGCAAGGGATATTAATGCTTCACTTTGTAATACCAGTGCACGATAATGTGTGCTGGTATTACAAGTTAAATGCAATGCGAACGCCAGCTTGCGTTAACATTGCTAGGAAGCATTGTGCTCACAGATATGGCATCAGAATCTCGTGCAGCGAAGGAGGTAATTAGCAAAACAATGGGCACAATGTCTAAATATATGTGCTGTATATGATTATACATATTTATTTATGTGTTAATATACACATATTAACACATAAATATATATGTATATTATTACTCCTATTGTCAAATTTCCTTCATTCTCTTGGAATCTTTATTTGAAATGCAAGAATGTAAGTTTAGATGCCGGCCCATTTTTGGTGAACAACCTGGGTTTTTCTTGCTGATTGGTGGATAAATTCACCCACCAATAAACAAGTGCTGTCCAGAGTCTAAATAAAAAAAATAGCTTAGATGCGTTCTTTTTCAAATAAAGATAGCAAGAGAACGATGAAAAATTGATAATAGGAGTAAATTAGAAAGTTGCATGCTCTATCTGAATGTCATGTTCTGCCTCAGGATATCTGTGAGAGCCTCATTGTCTGGAACAGTTGCTTTAAATGAAGATTAGTAGAAGCCTTGTAGATTGAAAAGATATCAGATGTATTAAAATGACAAATTACTTTGATTAAGCAAATACTTGCAGGGCATTTTTAATATATGCTATTCAGTTATGTTATGTCCACCTACACCAGGAGTGGAAAGGAACAAACAAGTAAGCACAGATGCAGATTCAAAAGGTAAAGTCTATGTCCTGGTGATAACTGAAGTGCAGGATTTGCACAAGCCAGGAAACAACCTTGTAAACAGGTAGCAGGTTTAAAGGTAAAGTCTTTGTCCTGGTAATAACTGAAGTGCAGGATTTACACAAAGCAGGAAACAAACTTGTAAACAGGTACAAAGGTGAATTCTTCCTCCAAAAATGTACTGAAGTACAGGAAACATGTTTAGGCTTGTGACAAAACAGAAAAAATGTGAAGACAATATGCGGCCTAACAGCCAGCCTTAAAGGGACAGTCTACACCAAAATGTTTCTTACTTAAAAAGATAGATAATCCCTTTATTACCCATTCCCCATTTTTGCATAACCAGCACAGTTATATTAATATACTTTTTACCTCTGTTATTACCTTATCTAAGTGCCTTTGACAGACATGCAGTGTAGTCAATCAGTGAAGACTCCTAAATAACTTCACGAGAGTGAGCACAATGTTATCTATATGACACACATGAACTAACACTGTCTAAATGTGAATAACTTTCAAAATGCTCTGAGCTAAGAGGCGGTTTTCAACAGTTTAGAAATCAGTTTGAGCCTAGCTAGGTTTAGCTTTTTAAAAAATACCACCAAGGGAACAAAGCAAATTTGATGATAAAAGTAAATTGGAAAGTTGTTTAAAATTGCATGCCCTATCTGAATCACGAAAGTTTAGTTTTGACTTTACTGTCCCTTTAAATAGGGAGGTTTTGTATAGGATTGGTTCTGAGTAAATCCAAAATTGAGAGCACCTGTGTTTTGCACAGGTGTAATTACAAGTAAGACAAGTACTCATTTCACAGATCTTTTAAGTTGCATTTGAAACTACTAAACTGCTAGAACTGGCTGTTGCTCAACATACAAGCAAACAAAGTAGTAAGCACAGAGTCACAGGTTCAAATCCCCACACAGCCCTCTCTAGCAGAATGCCTCCCAGACCGTTTCTTTTTCTTTTTAGTCTGGGGGCTTGGTTCGTGATACTGAAGCACGAAAGAAAAAATTTGGGTTTAGTGTCCCTTTTACTAAACTAATATGCTGAAACAAATGTATTTGTTTTACTAATTAAAATGAAACAAAACAAAACGCAGGCAAAACCTACCGTGAACTAAAAAAAAGAATCAAGGAGCACAAAAGGGATATTAAAAATAAATGTATCAAAACCAGTAGTGTAGCAAGGCACTTTTTCAATAATCATAATAGTGATGAGGAAGTCCTACAATTTAGAGGCCTGGAACTTGTGAATTTGAATAAAATAGGTAGCAACCTGGATAAGCTATTACTCCAAAAAGAATGCAATTGGATTTTTTATTTAGCCTCTCTTAAACCCAAAGGTATGAATGAGGAACTTAACTTTGCCCCCTTTTTAGGCAATTAATAAATGTATCCTGACCTCCCTATTTGAATATATACCTCTAATGGAAAACATTACAAAACTATTTATTTTCCTAATTAATTGAAATTAAACAAAATAGATAATATAACACACTTCTAGAGCCAAATAGAACTGAATGTTACTAAATATTAATGAATCAGAAAGTGTATTGTGTTTTATAACAAGGAAACAAGTCCCTATCTGTTGATTATATGTGTAAAATGTTTGAATTAATATTACTGTGAATGTAAATAAAAATGAGCCACATTATAGCCACTAGTGGTAAATATTTTTAAAAAATGAATTTCCATTTTTTAACTTCACCATGAGATAAATGCGGAGTGATACGGCTTTATCAGACTAAGCAGGAAGAAGTTCAACTAATGACAAGTCAGGAGCACCGGTAGATTAAAAAAGTAGATTTTATTCCTGCATAAACAGCTACAACATAAAAGTTCCAATGATATTTGCTGACAACATAAAAGATCCAATGATATTGTCAGCAATTGCATTTGCTGACAAAGTAAAAACTCTGTTTGCATAGATCGTAACTTGAGATTTGACAGCAGCTGGTTGGTCAGATTGGAGAAAAGGAAAAAACAGCTGACATGTTTCGGCTTTAAAGTCGTACTCTAAGCTGATAAAAAGTTAAAACCACGCGCCCTTTTTCTAGGGCCTTCCTTCCTCCAATTGGCCAAACAGTGAACCAATCCAAATACTTTACATAGCTAACAAGCCGACATATCTTATAACATAAACATGAAATGACATCTTTAATCACGTATCATTTAATTAAACACAACCCCATATTCTATTGCTAAAATAGTCATGGCACTTTTCTAATTCCTTACTTTAGTGTTTATATTTATCTAACTTTTGGATGTTATTATTCTAGTGGTTATTGCAACCCGCTTGTTGCTTGTTTTTCTTAGGTATCCATATTAATGTGTGCCCTAAGATGTGCTGACTAAATGGGGATGTGAATATATTATTAATTTGAAAAATTGGATGCTAATATGAGAAATACCTGAAAACCATCCTCTCTTATTGCCGAATGATGGGAGAAGTATAAGAAAATTAATTATTTAAATACTATTGTGTATGGGTTAGGATAAGAAAAAAATTTGTTTGCAAATAATGCAATATGGGAATACTATTTCATAATGGAGCACCGTCCCTTTTAGAGCAGTTTTGTGTATGCATCTATATAATTGGTCTCAATGCCAATAGTTAATCAAGTCATAGGAAGAATTTAGCCCAGAAGGTGTTCTGGTCCCCATTTTAAAGATCCAGAACACCTCCTGTCTACCCAAAAGTACCTCTCTGTCGCCCCCTCTTGATGGAGCTAAAATCTTCTTTATAGCCGTCCATCTGAAGCTGTCAGTCCTTTTATCATGATTTTGTACGAAATGTTGTACTAATGGGGTACTTGATCTGCCTACCCTGATTGTTGAAAGGTGTTCCCTAATACGTGATCTTATCTCTCTCGTCGTAAGACCCACGTATTGAATTTTGCAAATTGTGCAAGTAATCAGATAAATAACATACTTTGATCTGCATGTGATGCAAGACTTAATTTCAAAGGACTGACCTGTGGTTGTGGACTGAAAAGTATCTCCACAAATGACTTTTTCACAGGCCACACAGTCCCTGAATTTGCACCTGTGCATCCCTTTGACTGTTAGCCAGGCTGAACCTCCTGGCTGTAAAGTCTTGAGTTTGGTTGGGGCCACCTTATTACCAATTGTCATGTTTCTTTTGTACACAAAATGACAGCCTGATTTGGAAATGTCCATTAGATCATCATCTGCAGAAAGCATGTTAAAATGCCACAAATTTCACTATATTCCATGGAATAATCAGTGATAAAAAGTGGGCCTTTTCCAAGTTGTTTTTTAACTGGAAAGGTCTTGTCCTTGGGTAGTAAAAGGTCCTTCCTTTCTAATCCTTCTGCTACCTTTCTAGCTTTTCTGATTATTCTGTGCTCATAACCTCTGTTTTTGAGTCTCCTTGTTAGTTCATTACTCTCCCTCACATAGTGGTCATAATGGCTGCAGTTTCTTTTGACCCTTATATACTGTCCCCTTGCTACTGCTCCGAACACGTGTTGGGGGTGGCAGCTTTTTGCGTGAAGCAATGTGTTCCCTGTTATTGGCTTTCTGTAAATTGTGGAGGTTACTTTCTCACGAATTTTGCCAATAAGGGTGACATCAAGGTTGCTGCTACTATCACTTTCAAAGGTAAATTCAATCCCCTTGTCATTGTCATTTAAGTAGTTAATAAAAGCATCAACTCCCGTTGTACTTCCTCTCCACACAAACAGGAGATCGTCGATAAATCTCCTAAAAAAGACTATGTTGTCTTTATATGGGTTTCTTTCTCCAAATATGTGGCACTCCTCCCACCAACCGATAAATAGGTTGGCGTAGGAGGGGGCAAATTTGGCCCCCATGGCCGTGCCACACATTTGGAGAAAGAAGCTGCCATTAAACTCGAAGAAATTATTTGTCCCCATTTAGTCAGCACATCTTAGGGCACACATTAACCCCTTAAGGACCACAGCACTTTTCCATTTTCTGTCCGTTTGGGACCAAGGCTATTTTTACATTTCTGCAGCGTTTGTGTTTAGCTGTAATTTTCCTCTTACTCATTTACTGTACCCACACATATTATATATTGTTTTTCTCGCCATTAAATGGACTTTCTAAAGATACCATTATTTTCATCATATCTTATAATTTACTGTAAAAATTTTTATAAAATATGAGGAAAAAATGGAAAAAACACACTTTTTCGAACTTTGACCCCCAAAATCTGTTACACATCTACAACCACCAAAAAACACGCATGCTAAATAGTTTCTAAATTTTGTCCTGAGTTTAGAAATACCCAATGTTTACATGTGCTTTGCATTTTTTGCAAGTTAGAGGGAAATAAATACAAGTAGCACTTTGCTATTTCCAAACCACTTTTTTTCAAAATTAGCGCCAGTTACATTGGGACACTGATATCTTTCAGGAATCCCTGAATATCCCTTGACATGCATATATTTTTTTTTTAGAAGACATCCCAAAGTATTGATCTAGGCCCATTTTGGTATATTTCATGCCACCATTTCACTACCAAATGTGATCAAATAAAAAAAAATGTTCACTTTTTCACAAATTGTTTCATAAACTTTAGGTTTCTCACTGAAATTATTTACAAACAACTTGTGTAATTATGGCATACATGGTTGTAAATGCTTCTCTGGGATCCCCTTTGTTCAGAAATTGCAGACATATATGGCTTTGGCATTGCTTTTTGGTATTTAGAAGGCCGCAAAATGCCACTGCGCACCACACATGTATTATGCCCAGCATTGAAGGGGTTAATTAGGAAGCTTGTAGGGAGCTTTTAGGGTTAATTTTTTTTTTTTTTTTTCATAAATTTTTATTGAGGTTGTGCGAGAACAATACAACTTGTTTGAAATAGCAAAACATAAGACAGACATAAAAGATACATCTCAATTTAACTGCTTCTATATAGATACATACAATTCACATTCTGGGTAATGCTATACAGAAACTGGAACCTCTTTTTCTTTTTTACATAACCTAAACACAATGTGTTTCCTCATTTCACACTAGAGGCAACTCTTGTACCTCTTATAAATTGCAAGGATCTCTAGAAGAGGAAAATGGTTAGTTTGAGGAGATCTATAGGCTTCAAAAAGGTTAGCAACTAACATTTTAAATGATAACAACGATGAATGCGTCATTCCTATGCTTAGGTGCTATGATGAGATATGTAAGACTGTTAAAGTAATTATTATGGATGCGGTATAGAAGAGAATAACCGCTTAGGTAGTCCTCCACTTATTGGAGGCACATTATGTTGGGGGGGGGGGAGGTGGTTGTTTAGAGTGCGGTGAAGAGACAAGATGGCTTATAATACAATAACTCAAACGTGAGACGAACTTCAGTAGTGCTCTCAGGAGCATGTGGGTTACTAAGGGAATGACAAAAAAGGGTTAGTGTCGTACTGGGCTGTTGAACGGTTTGGTCTGTTAGAGCTTTAAGGTCGAAGTCTTTTGTGGAGCTATGGTTTGTTTAGGGTTTTATGCACTGGGGGACCATAAGTAAGAGTAGCAATGTGGGTCCAGCCCACTGAAGTGACGCAACAAATGGTTCATTCATGTTACATAAAATATTAGCATTAAAGGGTTAAGCAAGTAGGAGTAGGTCAAGTAACAGAGATACGAAGAATATTGGAATAATGTTTAGCCTCTCAGTAAGATGGCTGTGTTTAAACTATAGAACTTATTAATCTGGAAATTGCTAGTAAGTGTAAGCTACCCAGCCTTCCTATACATATATGTTGTTTTTGGGGTCTAAAAGATCTTGTTAGACTCTAATAAGGGATGCCTTCCTCTTGATGTAATTTGGAAGCTGCAAGTTTAATTGTAATGCCTTCCTCACTTACCAATATAGCTATATATGCACGTCTACAGTAATTAAATCCTCTACTAACAAGCTAGAATGCCTACCTAATTATAGGGAAATAAAAATAACTCCAACATTTTAGTCCTGATGATCAATTAGGCATTACAGTATAAGCAGAGAGTAAGATATAGTATTTTCCACATACTTAGAAACCTTGTTGTCTAGACACGGGCCCTATGCCCAAACAACAAGCACACTCAACTTTCCCTCAATTATCTATATAGCATTTGCAATACCTATTGTATTACTTGAGTTGATAGGACCTAAGCTGAAAGACAGTCTAATAAGGCATATCAATGGACTGTACACATACATATAAATTCACATACACATAAATAGGCATCAAAACATGTAAAATATATAATGAACGCCAGCAATATGAAGCAGGATTAACATAAGGCTAATAAACAGATTTTAAGATGGGAGAAGCAAAATTTGTCAGTGAGACTAACATTTAACATGCATATAGTGATCTAGACTTGTGTCCCAGTGTATAAGCAGCTAGATAGAGATCGCTCAGTATGGGCAGAACTTCAGATTATGCTGAAAAGGAAACCCCTGTGACCAGGAAAGATATGTTTTGTAACATGTGCTGCATTACCTATATGGCAACTGAGCTAAATAGAGTAAATATTGGCAAACCTGCGTGCAGCGTCTATAGAGTTATATCATTAAACATGTCGCAGCAACATAAGTAGAAACAGGATGTAAACCATTAAAGCGTGAACTGACATACCCACAGTACGCATATCACTATAACATTGACAAAGAAAAACATTATAGCGCATTGGTTGCTATAACATAACCATAAGGAGCTAGAGAGCAAAACAGGTGTTATACTGTAGATGCGTTAACCCTGGCCCTGAGGCCGACAGTGAACAAGGACAAACACAAATCCCCAGGCAGTCTAGGTCTCTATCGAACTTTGATGTTCAGTTCAACAAACACAGTCCCTAAATGGCCAGCGTCGGTAGAAACATAAAGAGTCTTCAACCAATACCAGATTTGACAGTAGGTATTGTAGGGAGTACCATTACAGGCCAGTCTGCCTCAATTGCGCTTTGTGAGTCCCAGCTGTGCTGAGCTGGCTTCCCTGCAAATACAGACCCTCGTGTCTTCTTGCTTTTGGTCCCATGGACAAACAGGGCAGATCTCCCATCCGACGACCAACCGGCAGCATACAAGGTAGATGGCATATCGACAGACAGGCTAGTGTGACTGACAGGAACGTGAGCCTTTAAGTCTGTAGAAATCTGCCTCTCAAGAAAAGCCGAGCTTGCAGCTGACTGGCACTCCCACGTGGCTCCATTTTCCCCTGATGACTGACAGACGGCTGTAGAGACGATAGGCAGCAATGGCGGGGGCCTTACCGCCCCACCACTTCCGTTGTGCACTCCAATAGCCTCAGATTTTAGGGTAATGTATGCCGCTTGCATAGTTCCTAAGAAGGCTAACCGGTGGTCATGCAATAGAGAGCTAATCATTTCCAATATGGCGGCTGGGGTCGCCATTTTCCTCCGTGTACAGTAGGGTCAGTCAGAGCTGTCGAGGCTGAGGGGTGATGCTGCGATTACCAAGCCCCGTTTTTTAGTGTTCTAGGAGTAGTACCTCATGGATAAATACACGCCAGTGAGATATAAATGATGGCTCAAAAACTGTGCCGTAGCTTTTACCCTGCAAGCTTCCTGTCCAGCAAATGCGAGAGATTCCATTTCATGTTGTAGCTGCTACCGGGTGCTAATTGCACACTAGGTACCTTTACTAGAAAGATTATGCTTTTTTGAGATAAAATACCCTCAGTTATTAAACATTTTTAAGGCTATGTTTCAGGAGCTTCAAGGATCTGCGTCTTGTCTCGTTGCATGTTGGCTCCCCTCTTTTAGGGTTAATTTTAGCTTTAGTATAATGTAGTAGACAACCCAAAGTATTGATCTAGGCCCATTTTGGTATATTTCATGCCACCATTTCACCGCCAAATGCTAACAAATAAAAATAAAGCATAAATTTTTCAAAATTTTAGGTTTCTCACTGAAGCAGCTTGTGCAATTATGGCATAAATCGTTGTAAAAGCTTCTCTGGGATCCTACAATAATAGATATAATAAGAACTAATAAGCGCAGAGTGTAATCACTAAACTCCTGAGTTACCTTAGGGTCCCTTTCAAAGGTTTGAAGAATCAACAAAAATAGTTAAATTAATCAGGAGCGCTAAAAAAGCTAAAAGCGATTATCTGATGGTTTTAATAAAGTGCCAAGTGTATGTGCAAAAAATTGTGAAAATATTAATAAAGTGCAGAAAAATTAAAATACTTCAAATAAGTGAGGTTTAATCGATAATTGTTTATCTGAAATGTATTATAAAGTGAATAAGTGTAGTCATAAAACCAGACAGGTATATGTCTATTAGCATATGCCTCTATGGATTACTCAAAAAATAAAATGAAATGATCCTCTGATCAAATATCTACAAAAATCAGTCTGTTATTCAAGACTGTGTATGGTGTTAGAAAGTGCTATAAGATAAAATTAGGCGAAGGAGAACAATCTCTTCATTGATTAATAAAATTATAAATACTAAATCTATAAATACAGATTCAAATACTTAAATAGTGTAATGTGGGATTTAAAACACAAATTATCTACAGTTAATAACTATACTTAGTTCTGATACTTAGTTATTAACTGTAGATAATTTGTGTTTTAAATCCCACATTACACTATTTAAGTATTTGAATCTGTATTTATAGATTTAGTATTTATAATTTTATTAATCAATGAAGAGATTGTTCTCCTTCGCCTAATTTTATCTTATAGCACTTTCTAACACCATACACAGTCTTGAATAACAGACTGATTTTTGTAGATATTTGATCAGAGGATCATTTCATTTTATTTTTTGAGTAATCCATAGAGGCATATGCTAATAGACATATACCTGTCTGGTTTTATGACTACACTTATTCACTTTATAATACATTTCAGATAAACAATTATCGATTAAACCTCACTTATTTGAAGTATTTTAATTTTTCTGCACTTTATTAATATTTTCACAATTTTTTGCACATACACTTGGCACTTTATTAATACCATCAGATAATCGCTTTTAGCTTTTTTAGCGCTCCTGATTAATTTAACTATTTTTTTTTGTCTTCTCTGGGATCCCCTTTGTTCAGAAATAGCAGACATATATGGCTTTGGCTTTGCTTTTTGGTAATTAGAAGGCAGCTAAATGCCGTTGCACACCACACGTGTATAATGCCCAGCATTGAAGGGGTTAATTAGGGAGCTTGTAGGGAGCTTGCAGGGTTAATTTTAGCTTTAGTGTAGGTATCAACCTCCCACATGACACATCACACCCCCTGATCCCTCCCAAACAACTCTCTTCCCTCCCCCACCCCACAATTGTCCCTGCCATCTTAAGTACTGACAGTAAGTCTGCCAGTACTAAAATAAGAGTTTTTTTGGGGATTTAAAAAAAAAAAAAAATGATAAGTCTGCTCTGTAGGATCCCCCCTTAGCCCCCAAATTCCCTGATCCCCCCCCCCCCCAAACAGCTCTCTAACCACCCTCTCGGCCTTATTATGCGCCATATTGGGTACTGGCTGTCTGCCAGTACCCAGTTTGAAATCAAATATGTTTTTTATAACATTTTATTATTTTATTATGTTAAAAATAGTATTTTCTGTAGTGTAGCTGCCCCCCCTCACCCCCAACCTCCCACCCTCCCAGATCGTTAAAATTTGCAATGTTCCCACCCTCTCTCCCACCGAGTACCACCTTACAGTTGTTCCATAGTGTAGGGTTCCCACCCGCCCGCGCGCGCACCCGCTCCCGTGCACGCGCGCACACACGCGCATGCGCACGCACTCGATCCCGCCCCCCTTCCCCACCGATGGCCGCCCACCCGCCTCCCTGGATCAGCTCCCACCCACCAACGAACATAGCCATTGATGGCCGATGCAGAGAGGGCCACAGGGTGGCTCTCTCTTCATCGGACGGCTAAAAAATGTTATAGCAGGATGCCTCAATATCGAGGCATCACTGCTATAACATGAAAGCAGTTGGAAGTGATCAGGATCGCTTCCACTGCTTTCAAAGACCAACGACGTACGGGGTACGTCCTTGGTCATTAACTGCATTTTTTTGCAGGATGTACCCCATACGTCGTTGGTCATTAAGGGGTTAATATGGATACCTAAGAAAAACAAGCAACAAGCGGGTTGCAATAACCACTAGAATAATAACATCCAAAATTTAGATAAATATAAACACTGAAGTATGGAATTAGAACAGTGCCATGACTATTTTAGCAACAGAATATGGGGTTGTGTTTAATTAAATGATACGTGATTAAAGATGTCATTTCATGTTTATGTTAAAAGATATGTCGGCTTGTTAGCTATGTAAAGTATTTGGATTGGTTCACTGTTTTGCCAATTGGAGGAAGGAAGGCCCTAGAAAAAGGGCACGTGGTTTTAACTTTTTATCAGCTTAGAGTACGACTTTAAAGCCGAAACATGTCAGCTGTTTTTCCTTTTCTCCAATCTGACCAACCAGCTGCTGTCAAATCTCAAGTTACGATCTATGCAAATGGAGTTTCTCTTGTAAGGTGTATCCAGTTAACGGATCATCCATTACTTGTGGGATATTCTCATTCCCAACAGGAAGTTGCAAGAGGACACCCACAGCAGAGCTGTTATATAGCTCCTCCCCTAACTGCCATACCCAGTCATTCTCTTGCAACTCTCAACACGCATGGAGGTAGTAAGAGAGAGTGGTGAAATATAGTTAGTTTTTTTTATCTTCAATCAAAAGTTTGTTATTTTAAATGGTACCGGAGTTGTACTATTTTATCCCAGGCAGTAAATAGAAGAAGAATCTGCCTGAGTTTTCTATGATCTTAGCAGGTTGTAACTAAGATCCATTGCTGTTCTCACATATGTCTGAGGAGAGAGGTAACTTTAGCGGTAGAATGGCGTGCAGGTTACTCTGCTATGAGGTATGTGCAGTTACAATTTTTTCTAGAAATGGAAAATGCTAGAAAATGCTGCTGATACCGGATTAATGTAAGTTAAGCCTGAATACAGTGATTTAATAGCGACTGGTATCATGCTTACTCTCAGGGGTAATACCCTTATAAAATTGCAATATAAAACGTTTGCTGGCATGTTTAATCATTTTTATATATGCTTTGGTGATAAAACTTTATTGGGGCCTAGTTTTTTTCCACATGGCTGGCTTAAATTTTGCCTAGAAACAGTTTCCTGAAGCTTTCCACTGTTGTAGTATAAAAGTTACAGTTGTTGCAGTTAAAATTACAAACTGTGACATCCAGCTTCCCTCAGGAGTCCCCTGTATGCTATAGGACATCTCTAGAGTGCTCAAAGGCTTTCCAAAGTCATTTATTGGGGAAGGTAGGGCCACCTGTTAACTTATTACATACACTGTAAAAATTTTGTTTGATTTACTGCCTTTTTTCACTGTTTTTCAAATTTTGACAAAATGTGTTTCTCTTAAAGTCACAGTATCGTTTTTTATATTTGCTTGTTAACTTGGTTTAAAGTGTTTTCCAAGCTTGATAGTCTCATTGCTAGTCTGTACAAACATGTCTGACATAGAGGAAACTCCTTGCTCATTATGTTTAAAAGCCATGGTGGAACCCCCTCTTAGAATGTGTACCAAATGTACTGATTTGACTTTAAGCAATAAAGATCATATTCTGTCTTTAAAAAAATTTATCACCAGAGGAATCTGATGAGGGCGAAGTTATTCCGACTAACTCTCCCCACGTGTCAGATCCTTTGACTCCCGCTTAAGGGACTCACGCTCAAATGGTGCCAAGTACTTCTAGGGCGCCCATAGCTATTACTTTACGAGACATGGCGGCAGTCATGGATAATACACTGTCAGCGGTATTAGCCAGACTACCTGAATTTAGAGGTAAGCGAGATAGCTCTGGGGTTAGACGAAATGCAGAGCATACTGATGCTTTAAGAACCATGTCTGATACTGCCTCACAATATGCAGAAGCTGAGGAAGGAGAGCTTCAGTCTGTGGGTGATGTTTCTGACTCAGGAAAGATGATGCAACCTGATTCTGATATTTCTACATTTAAATTTAAGCTTGAACACCTCCGCGTGTTTCTCAGGGAGGTTTTAGCTGCTCTGAATGACTGTGATACAATTGCAGTGCCAGAGAAATTGTGTAGACTGGATAAATACTTCGCAGTGCCGGTGTGTACTGATGTTTTTCCAATACCTAAAAGGTTTACAGAAATTATTAATAAGGAATGGGATAGACCAGGTGTGACGTTCTCTTCCCCTCCTATTTTTAGAAAAATATTTCCAATAGACGCCACCACACGGGACTTATGACAGACAGTTCCTAAGGTGGAGGGAGCAGTTTCTACTTTAGCAAAGCGTACTACTATCCCTGTCAAGGACAGTTGTGTTTTTTTAGATCCAATGGATAAAAAATTAGAAGGTTACCTTAAGAAAATGTTTATTCAATAAGGTTTTATCCTACAGCCCCTTGCATGCATTGCTCCTGTCACTGCTGCTGCGACGTTCTGGTTTGAGTCTCTGGAAGAGGCTTTACAGGTAGCGACTCCATTGGATGACATACTTGGCAAGCTTAGAGCACTTAAGCTAGCCAATTCCTTTGTTTTCTGATGCCATTGTTCATTTGACTAAACTAACGGCTAAGAATTCTGGTTTTGCTATACAGGCGCGCAGGGCGCTATGGCTTAAATCATGGTCAGCTGACGTGACTTCAAAATCTAATCTGCTTAACATTCCCTTCAAGGGGCAGACCCTATTCGGGCCTGGTTTGAAGGAGATTATTGCTGATATCACTGGAGGAAAAGGTCATGCCCTTCCTCAGGATAGGTCCAAATCATGGGCCAAACAGTCTAATTTTCGTGCCTTTTCGAAACTTCAAGGCAAGTGCGGCATCAAATTCCTCTAATGCTTTTGCTCAGTCCAAGACGGTCTGGAGACCAAACCAGACCTGGGACAAAAGTAAGCAGGCCAAAAAGCCTGCTGCTGCCTCTAAGATAGCATGAAGGAACGGCCCCCTATCTGGTAATGGATCTAGTAGGGGGCAGACTTTCGCTCTTCGCCAAGGCGTGGGCAAGAGATGTCCAGGATCCGTGGGTGTTGGAAATTATATCCCAGGGATATCTTCTGGACTTCAAAGCTTCCCCCCCAAAAGGGAGATTTCACCTTTCACAATTATCTGCAAACCAGATAAAGAGAGAAGCATTCTTACACTGTGTACGAGACCTCCTAGTTTTGGGAGTAATCCATCCAGTTCCAAAGGAGGAACAGGGACAGGGTTTTTACTCAAATCTGTTTGTGATTCCCAAAAAAGAGGGAACCTTCAGACCAATTTTGGATCTAAAGATCTTAAACAAATTCCTCAGAGTTCCATCATTCAAGATGGAAACTATTCGTACCATCCTACCTATGATCCAGGAGGGTCAATATATGACTACAGTGGATTTAAAGGATGCTTATCTTCACATTCTGATAACAAAGATCATCATCGGTTTCTCAGGTTTGCCTTTCTAGACAGGCATTACCAGTTTATAGCTCTTCCCTTTGGATTATCTACAGCCCCAAGAATCTTTACGAAGGTTCTAGGGTCGCTTTTAGCGGTCCTAAGGCCGCGGGGCATAGCAGTGGCCCCTTATTTAGATGACATCCTGATACAGGCGTCAAACTTCCAAATTGCCAAGTCTCATAAGGACGTAGTACTGGCATTTCTGAGATCGCATGGGTTGAAAGTGAACGAGGAAAAGAGTTCTCTATCCCCACTCACAAGAGTTTCCTTCCTAGGGACTCTGATAGATTCTGTAGAAATAAAAATTTACCTGACGGAGTCCAGGTTATCAAAGCTTCTAAATTCCTGCCATGTTCTTCATTCCATTCCGCGCCCTTCGCTGGCTCAGTGCATGGAAGTAATCGGCTTAATGGTAGCGGCAATGGACATAGTGCCGTTTGCACGCCTACATCTCAGACCGCTGCAACTATGCATGCTCAGTCAGTGGAATGGGGATTACACAGATTTGTCCCCTCTACTAAATCTGGATCAAGAGACCAGGGATTCTCTTCTCTGGTGGCTATCTCGGGTCCATCTGTCTAAAGGTATGACCTTTCGCAGGCCAGATTGGACAATTGTAACAACAGATGCCAGCCTTCTAGGTTGGGGTGCAGTCTGGAACTCCCTGAAGGCTCAGGGATCGTGGACTTCGGAGGAGACACTCCTTCCAATAAATATTCTGGAAGAGCGATATTCAATGCTCTTCAGGCTTGGCCTCAGTTAGCAACTCTGATGTACATCAGATTTCAGTCGGACAACATCACGACTGTGGCTTACATCAACCATCAAGGGGGAACAAGAAGTTCCCTAGTGATGTTAGAAGTCTCAAAGATAATTCGCTGGGCAGAGACTCACTCTTGCCACCTATCATCAGCTATCCATATCCCAGGTATAGAGAACTGGGAGGCGGATTTTTTAAGTCATCTGACTTTTCATCCGGGAGAGTGGGAACTCCATCCGGAGGTGTTTGCACAATTGATTCATCATTGGGGCAAACCAGAACTGGATCTCATGGCGTCTCGCTAGAATGCCAAGCTTCCTTGTTACGGATCCAGGTCCAGGGATCCCAAGGCGATGCTAATAGATGCTCTAGCAGCGCCCTGGTCTTTCAACCTGGCTTATGTGTTTCCACTGTTTCCTCTGCTCCCTCGACTGATTACCGAGGTCAAACAGGAGAGAGCATCTGTGATTTTGATAGCGCCTGCGTGGCCACGCAGGACCTGGTATGCAGATCTGGTGGACATGTCATCCTTCCCACCATGGACTCTGCCTCTGAGACAGGACCTTCAACTTTAGGGTCCTTTCAACCATCCAAATCTAATTTCTCTGAGACTGACTGCCTGGAGATTGAACGCTTGATTTTATCAAAGCGTGGCTTCTCGGAGTCAGTCATTGATACCTTAATACAGGCACGAAAGCCTGTCACCAGGAAAATTTACCATAAAATATGGCGTACATATCTTTATTGGTGTGAATCCGAGGGTTAGGATTCCCAGGATATTATCTTTTCTCCAAGATGGTTTGGAAAAAGGATTGTCAGCTAGTTCCTTAAAAGGACAGATTTCTGCTCTGTCTATTCTTTTGCACAAGCATCTGGCAGATGTTCCAGACGTTCAGGCATTTTGTCAGGCTTTGGTTTGAATCAAGCCTGTGTTTAAACCTGTTGCTCCCCCATGCAGCTTAACTTTGGTTCTTAAGGTTCTTCAAGGAGTTCCGTTTGAACCTCTTCATTCCATAGATATCAAACTTTTATCTTGGAAAGTTCTGTTTTTGGTAGCTATTTCCTCGGCTCGAAGAGTCTCCGAGTTATCTGCTTTACAATGTGATTCTCCTTATCTGATCTTCCATACGGATAAGGTAGTCCTGTGTACCAAACCTGGGTTTTTACCTAAGGTGGTATCTAACAAGAATATCAATCAAGAGATTGTTGTTCCATCCTTGTGTTTAAAGAAGGAACGTCTATTACACAATCTGGACTTGGTTCATGCTTTAAAGTTTTACTTACAAGCTACTAAAGATTTTTGTCAAACATCTGCTTTGTTTGTTGTCTACTCTGGACAGAGGAGAGGTCAAAAGGCTTCGGCAACCTCTCTTTCTTTTTGGCTAAGAAGCATAATCCGCTTAGCCTATGAGACTGCTGGCCAGCAGCCTCCTGAAAGGATTACAGCTCATTCTACTAGAGCTGTGGCTTCCACTTGGGCCTTTAAAAATGAGGCTTCTATTGAACAGATTTGCGGTGACTTGGTCTTCGCTTCATACTTTTTCAAAATTCTACAAATTTGATATTTTTGCTTCTTCGGAGGCTATATTTGGGAGAAAGGTTTTATAGGCAGTGGTACCTTCCGTTTAAGTACCTGCCTTGTCCCTCCCTTCATCCGTGTACTTTAGCTTTGGTATTGGTATCCCATAAGTAATGGATGATCCGTGGACTGGATACACCTTACAAGAGAAAACACAATTTATGCTTACCTGATAAATTTATTTCTCTTGTGGTGTATCCAGTCCACGGCCCGCCCTGTCATTTTAAGGCAGGTAATTTTTTAATTTAAACTACAGTCACCACTGCACCCTATGGTTTCTCCTTTCTCTGAGTGTTTTCGGTTGAATGACTGGATATGGCAGTTAGGGGAGGAGCTATATAACAGCTCTGCTGTGGGTGTCCTCTTGCAACTTCCTGTTGAGAATGAGAATATCCCACAAGTAATGGATGATCCATGGACTGGATACACCACAAGAGAAATAAATTTATCAGGTAAGCATAAATTGTGTTTTTTACTTTGTCAGCAAATATCATTGGAACTTTTATGTTGTAGCTGTTTATGCAGGAATAAAAGCTACTTTTTTCATCTACCGGTGCTCCTGACTTGTCATTAGTTGAATATCTAAAGGATTCCCCCTAGTGAGCACGGGCGTAGACACCAACAGGTTTGAGTGTCTCCTCCCATCTAAACTCCGGATTGGTCCTACATCGAGCAGGGCAAGTACGTCATGATTGCTGTGACCATTGGAGAGCACTGCACGCATCTGAGTAGGGTGTGTCCACTATGTACCCAGCCGATTCAGGAGGCCTGGAGACCCTGGATACCGCTAGATTGGAGGAGGTTTCCGAAAGAAAGTATTGACTCGGACTTTGGTCTGACTACAAGGTACTGCAATTTGATCGCACCCGTGGACCGGACGCGGTAAGACAGACTCCCTCTAATTATTTGTAAATTGACAAATGTGCCCTGCTTTTTGGATAAGGACTGTATATTTATAAAATTGAAGCTAAAACGCTGTTTACATTTGAACTACCGAAAGAACCTTTTGTGCAGTTTCACTCATTGATAAGCAGGAAGAAACCCCGAGCCATTAGAGGTGAAACGTGCATAGCTACTCAGCTACATTATACTCCAGTAGGATACACCAGAACCCTCACAAGCTACAACAAGCTACTACACCTTATTAAGGAAACTCTGGATCTGACAGAACACCCGGTCTGGTAAGCATGCAGTTTTGAACTGCATCCGCAACCCCACTAGAGTCATCACAGACAGTGAAGCCAAGCAAAATAGGTGGGTAAGGTAATTCACTGAAAGAGGCCCCACTCATGGTACATCAATGACCAGCCTGGATATTACAAGGAATGTGAGTATGGTGGGCTGACTACTTACCCATCCTATGCTTGTATTACCGATGGACCACTCTTCTGGGGGAGACTGCTTAGCACTAACCTTACCTTCAATGGGGTTCTGCACCTTAAGGAAGGATTTGCTTGAACGCTTGTGTAATGCATACTATTCAAGGGACTGCTAACTTGGTGGAATAATCCCACAAATGGTGTTACATATAAACAGGGAGCTCCCTGAATCCTTAGCAAACCCTTATTCAAACAATCCTGAATGGACTATAATTATGAGTTATCGCTTTGTGGCTTGATCGATTTATTGTGAAATTAAATATATTGTTTGATGCATTTATATATGTTGTGACCTCTGATCATCTAATATAAGGGCTGTTGTTAGGTTAAGTACCAGACAAGGGTATACTGAAACCAATCTGGGAGGATATATATTTCTGTATCACCTCTATATATATTCAAAGAATGAAGGTCCAAGTCTCAAAGCAAAGTGAGTTTTTATTAAGGGTAAAAAAGCTCCATGTAACTTAGGCTGATAGAAATGGCTATGAACAAGGCCGTGAGGGGGGCTAGGGTGGGCTTCTGAAGCATTTCAGCTCCTATGGAGCCTTAATCATAGACAGTGAATTGCCCTAATGCCCTATTCTAATTAATATAAACACACCTCACTTGTTATTGGTGGTTAAGAGGAGGCCTGACTACGTTTGCTAATGACCTGACTTCTATAGTGGAAACTCCCACATTAAACTGTGTATCAGTATGAAACCTAATGTTAACCCTAAGTGGCTTCTTGCAAATACTCTGCATACTATTAGTGAAATAGCTGTTTATGTGTCTGTCTAAACCAGAGTACGCTATAACTTAAAGCTTACCAACTAATATGGTTTCATGTCTTATATATATATATATATATAGAGAGAGAGAGAGAGTATACATATATATACACGCCTTAAAGGGACATGAAACCCAATTTTTTTCTTTTGTGATTTAGAAAGAGCATGTCATTTTAAACAACTTTCTAATTTACTTCTATTAACTCATTTACTTCATTCTCTTGATATCACTTGCTGAAAAGCATATCTAGATATGCTCAGTAGCTGCTGATTGGTTGCTGCACATAGAGGCCTTGTGTGATTGGCTCACACATGTGCATTGCTATTTCTTCAACAAAGGATATCTAAAGAATTGAGCAAATTAGATAATAGAAGTAAATTGGAAAGTTGTTTAAAATTACATGCCCTATCTGAATCATGAAAGTTTATTTTTGACTAGACTGCCCCTTTAAGAATACTAAGTTTTCACCTGCGCTAACCCAACAGCTTTAAGATCTAAATCAAGAAACACGATGCGCAAAACACATATTTTAAATTCCTATTTTCTTCACTTACGGCTAGATTTAGAGTTTTGTCGGTAACGACCCGCGGAGCTAACGCATGCTTTTTTTCCCCGCACCTTAAAAATACCGCTGGTATTTAGAGTTCACAGAATGGCTGCGTTTTCAGTGCATTAGGCTCCAAAAAGGGAGCGTAGAGCATAATTTATCGCCACTGCAACTCTCGATACCAGCGGTGATTATGGACGCGGCCAGCTTCAAAAACGTGATCGTGCACGATTCCCCCATAGGAAACAATGGGGCTGTTTGAGCTGAAAAAAAACCTAACACCTGCAAAAAAGCAGCGTTCAGCTCCTAACGCAGCCCCATTGTTTCCTATGGGGAAACACTTCCTATGTCTGCACCTAACACTCTAACATGTACCCCGAGTCTAAACACCCCTAACCTTACACTTATTAACCCCTAATCTGCCGCCCCCGCTATCGCTGACCCCTGCATATTATTATTAACCCCTAATCTGCCGCTCCGTACACCACCGCAACCTACGTTATCCCTATGTACCCCTAATCTGCTGCCCCTAACACCGCCGACCCCTATATTATATTTATTAACCCCTAATCTGCCGCCCCCAACGTCGCCACCTACCTACAATAATTAACCCCTAATCTGCCGACCGGACCGCACCGCTACTCTAATAAATGTATTAACCCCTAAAGATAAGTCTAACCCTAACACTAACACCCCCTAAGTTAAATATAATTTAAATCTAATGAAAAAAATTAACTCTTATTAAATAAATTATTCCTATTTAAAGCTATATACTTACCTGTAAAATAAATCCTAATATAGCTACAATATAAATAATAATTATATTGCAGCTATTTTAGGATTAATATTTATTTTACAGGCAACTTTGTATTTATTTTAACCAGGTACAATAGCTATTAAATAGTTAATAACTATTTAATAGCTACCTAGTTAAAATAATTACAAAATTACCTGGAAAATAAATCCTAACCTAAGTTACAATTAAACCTAACACTACATTATCAATAAATAAATTAAATAAACTACCTACAATTATCTACAATTAAACCTAACACTACACTATCAATAAATTAATTAAATACAATACCTACAAATAAATACAATGAAATAAACTAACTAAAGTACAAAAAATAAAAAAGAACTAAGTTACAAAAAATAAAAAAATATTTACAAACATTAGAAAAATATTACAACAATTTTAAACTAATTACACCTACTCTAAGCCCCCTAATAAAATAACAAAGACCCCCAAAATAAAAAAATGCCCTACCCTATTCTAAAATTAAAATAGAAAAGCTCTTTTACCTTACCAGCCCTGAAAAGGGCCCTTTGTGGGGCATGCCCCAAAGAATTCAGCTCTTTTGCCTGTAAAAAAACCCCATACAATAACCCCCCCCTACCATTACAACCCACCACCCACATACCCCTAATCTAACCCAAACCCCCCTTAAATAAACCTAACACTAAGCCCCTGAAGATCTCCCAACCTTATCTTCACCACACCGGGTATCAGCAATCCATCCAGGCTCCGATGTCTTGATCCAAGCCCAAGCGGGGGGCTGAAGATGTCCATGATCCGGCAGAAGTCTTCATCCAAGCGGGAGCTGAAGAGGTCCATGATCCGACTGAAGTCTTCTATCAAGCGGCATCTTCAATTTTCTTTCTTCCGGATCCATGTAGTTCATCCCGCTCAATCAGATTGAGCTCGCATTCTATTGGCTGTTCCGATCAGCCAATAGAATGCAAGCTCAATCTGATTGGCTGATCCAATCAGCCAATCGGATTGAACTTGAATCTGATTGGCTGATTCCATCAGCCAATCACAATTTTCCTACCTTAATTCCGAATGGCTGATAAAATCCTATCAGCCAATCGGAATTCGAGGGACGCCATCTTGGATGACATCCCTTAAAGGAACCGTCATTCGTCGGGAAGTCGTCGGTGAAGATGGATGTTCCGCGTCGGCTGGATGAACTACATGGATCTGGAAGAAAGAAGATTGAAGATGCCGCTTGATAGAAGACTTCAGTCGGATCATGGACCTCTTCAGCTCCAGCTTGGATGAATACTTCAGCCGGATCATGGACATCTTCAGCCCCCCGCTTGGGCTTGGATCAAGACATCGGAGGCTCTTCTGGATCGATCGGTGAACCCGGCGTGGTGAAGACAAGGTAGGGAGATCTTCAGGGGCTTAGTGTTAGGTTTATTTAAGGGGGGTTTGGGTTAGATTAGGGGTATGTGGGTGGTGGGTTGTAATGTTGGGGGGGGTATTGTATGTTTTTTTTTTACAGGCAAAAGAGCTGAATTCTTTGGGGCATGCCCCTCAAAGGGCCCTTTTCAGGGCTGGTAAGGTAAAAGAGCTTTTCTATTTTAATTTTAGAATAGGGTAGGACATTTTTTTATTTTGGGGGTCTTTGTTATTTTATTAGGGGGCTTAGAGTAGTGTAATTAGTTTAAAATTGTTGTAATATTTTTCTAATGTTTGTAAAAAAAAAATATTTTTTGTAACTTAGTTCTTTTTTACTTTTTGTACTTTAGTTAGTTTATTTCATTGTATTTATTTGTAGGTATTTTATTTAATTAATTTATTGATAGTGTAGTGTTAGGTTTAATTGTAGATAATTGTAGCTAGTTTATTTAATTTATTTATTGATAGTGTAATGTTAGGTTTAATTGTAACTTAGGTTAGGATTTATTTTACAGGTAATTTTGTAATTATTTTAACTAGGTAACTATTAAATAGTTATTAACTATTTAATAGCTATTGTACATGGTTAAAATAAATACAACGTTGCCTGTAAAATAAATATTAATCCTAAAATAGCTACAATATAATTATAATTTATATTGTAGCTATATTAGGGTTTATTTTACAGGTAAGTATTTAGCTTTAAATAGGAATAATTTTTTTAATAAGAGTTAATTTATTTCGTTAGATTTAAATTATATTTAATTTAGGGGGGGTGTTAGTGTTAGGGTTAGACTTAGCTTTAGGGTTTAATACATTTATTATAGTAGCGGTGTGGTCCGGTCGGCAGATTAGGGGTTAATAATTGTAGGTAGGTGGAGGCGACGTTGGGGGCGGAAGATTAGGGGTTAATAAATATAATATAGGGGTCGGCTGTGTTAGGGGCAGCAGATTAGGGGTACATAGGTATAATGTAGGTTGCAGCGGTGTACGGAGCGGCAAATTAGGGGTTAAAAAAAATATGCAGGTGTCAGCGATAGCGGGGGCGGCAGATTAGGGGTTAATAAATATTATGCAGTGGGCGGTATTAGGGGCAGCAGATTAGGGGTACATAGGGATAACGTAGGTGGCGGCGGTGTGCGGTCGGCAGATTAGGTGTTAAAGATTTTTAATAGAGTGGCGGCGATGTGGGGGGGCCTCGGTTTAGGGGTACATAGGTAGTTTATGGGTGTTAGTGTATTTTAGAGCACAGTAGTTAAGAGCTTTATAAACCGGCATTAGCCCAGAAAGCTCTTAACTACTGACTTTTTTCTGCGGCTGGAGTTTTGTCGTTAGATTTCTAACGCTCACTTCAGCCACGACTCTAAATACCAGCGTTTGAAAGATCCCATTGAAAAGATAGGAAACGCAATTGACGTAAGGGGATCTGCGGTATGGAAAAGTCGCGGCTGCAAAGTGAGCGTTAGACCCTTTCCTGACTGACTCTAAATACCAGCGGTAGCCCAAAACCAGCGTTAGGAGCCTCTAACGCTGATTTTGACGGCTAACGCCAAACTCTAAATCTAGCCGTTAGAAAATAATGTACTTTTTATTATGATATATATATATATATATATATATATATATATATATATATATATATCTGATACTGTTCATATAAAATACATACTTATACCTATATATCTATAGGAATAGATATGCAGGCACACACACACAGACACACACACATACACATACACATACACACACACACAGACACATATATATATATGTATATATATATATATATATATATATATATATATATATATATATATATATATATATATATATATATACAGTATATATAGGGCTCAGAATTTCAAGTCCTAAGCTACTAGCCAGGCCAAAATGTTACTTGCCACTTCTGATCCCACCCATTCCCCGCCCACCACACCCACTACAACCATGTATGCATACAGTAAGCTATTGTGAGATAGCTTATTGTACAGTAATATTAATCTTGTTTTCATTTTATACCATAACAGCTTAAATGATGATACATACAGTAATAAATTAACACAAAATAGTGCATAACAGCAACAGCTGGATGAAAAAAAAGGCAACGCCCCAACTGTGAACTAGCTCCTTTGGTTTATTTTTGTATATTGAATAGCTGTTTTTGTTCTTGGCCACCACAACCTATTAAAAGGGACTGAGCTTGAAGGGAAATCGGATATCCTTATTTTACTATTTTCTATACATACACATGATTCCTTATTTCTGTCTGTATACCAAAGCCCAATACATAGAGAGAGTCCCAGAGGTTAGATGCACAACAAATGTGCTAAAATCACTAGGCATACATTATTAAAAAGTGACAGATAAAGTGGAGCACCAGCTTGTATAAAAGTTCCAATATTTATTCTTCACTGATCCCATAAAACATCAAAACACATTACATCACTATAAAACACATTACATCATTATAAAACACATTACATCACTATAACTAATATTTACACACATTACATCACTATAACTAATATTTACACACATTACATCACTATAACTAATATTAACACAGATTACATAACTATAACCACTATTTACACACATTACATCACTATAACTAATATTACATCACTATAACACACATTACATCACTATAACTAAAATTAACACACATTACATCACTATAACAAATATTTACACACATTACATCACTATAACTAATATTTAATATTTACACACATTACATCACTATAACTAATATTTACACACATTACATCACTATAACTAAAATTTTTATACATTACATCACTATAACTAATATTTACACACATTACTTCACTATAACTAATATTATACATATTACATCACTATAACTAATATTTACACACATAACATCACTATAACTAATATGTACACACATTACATCACTATAACTAATATTTACACACATTACATCACTATAACAAATATTTACACACATTGCATCACTATAACTAATATTTACACATATACATCAATATAACTAATATGTATACACATTACATCACTATAACTAATATTTACACACATTACATCACTATAACTAATATTTATACACATTACATCACTATAACTAATATTTACACACATTACATCACTATAACAAATATTAACACACATTACATCACTATAACTAATATTTACACACATTACATCACTATAACTAATATTTAAACACATTACATCACTATAACAAATATTAACACACATTTAATCACTATAACTAATATTTACACACATTACATTACTATAACTAATATTTACACACATTACATCATTATAACTAATATTTACACACATTACATCACTATATCTAATATTACATCACTATAACACACATTACATCACTATAACTAATATATACACACATTACATCACTATAACAAATATTAACACACATTACATCACTATAACTAATATTTACACACATTACATCACTATAACAAATATTAACACACATTACATCACTATAACTAATATTTACACACTTTATATCAATATAACAAATATTTACACATATTACATCACTATAACTAATATTTACACAGATTACATCACTATAACTACTATTTACACACATTACATCACTATAACTAATATTACAGCACTATATCACAAATTACATCACTATAACTAATATTTACACATATTACATCACTATAACTAATATTACATCACTATAACACACATTACATCACTATAACTAATATTTACACACATTACATAACTATAACTAATATTTACACACATTACATCACTATAATATTTATACACATTACATCACTATAACTAATATTTACACACATCACTATTACTAATATTACATCACTATAACACACATTACATCACTATAACTAATATTTACACATATTACATCACTATAACTAATATTACATCACTATAACACACATTACATCACTATAACTAATATTTACACACATTACATCACTATAACAAATATTAACACACATTACATCACTATAACTAATATTTACACACATTACATCACTATAACAAATATTAACACACATTACATCACTATAACTAATATTACACACATTGGCCCCTATTTAACATAGTCTGGGAGACCTGATCCGACAGTGCGGATCAGGTCCGCCAGACCTCGCTGAATACGGAGAGCAATATTCTCTCCGTATTCAGCATTGCACCAGCAGCTCACAAGAGCTGCTGGTGCAATGCTGCCCCCTGCAGACTCGCGGCCAATCAGCCGCCAGCAGGGGGGTGTAAATCAACCCAATCGTACTCTATCGGGTTGCTCAGAGCAGGCGGACAGGTTATGGAGCAGCGGTCTTTATGACCGCTGCTTCATAACTGCTGTTTCTGGCGAGCCTGCAGGCTCGCCAGAAACACGGGGCATTAAGCTCCATTCGGAGCTTGATAGATAGGCCCCATTGCATCACTATATCTATTATTTATACACATTACATCACTATATATAATATTACATTACTATAACATGCATTACATCACTATAACTAATATTTACACATATTACATCACTATAACTAATATTTACACACATTACATCACTATAACTAATATTTACACACATTACATCACTATAACAAATATTAACACACATTACATCCCTATAACTAATATTACATCACTATAACACACATTACATCACTATAACTAAAATTAACACACATTACATCACTATAACAAATATTTACACACATTACATCACTATAACTAATATTTAATAATTACACACATTACATCACTATAACTAATATTTACACACATTACATCACTATAACTAATATTTTTATACATTACATCACTATAACTAATATTTACACACATTACATCACTATAACTAATATTATACATATTACATCACTATAACTAATATTTACACACATAACATCACTATAACTAATATGTACACACATTACATCACTATAACTAATATTTACACACATTACATCACTATAACAAATATTTACACACATTGCATCACTATAACTAATATTTACACACATACATCAATATAACTAATATTTATACACATTACATCACTATAACTAATATTTACACACATTACATCACTATAACTAATATTTACACACATTACATCACTATAACAAATATTAACACACATTACATCACTATAACTAATATTTACACACATTACATCACTATAACTAATATTTAAACACATTACATCACTATAACAAATATTAACACACATTTAATCACTATAACTAATATTTACACACATTACATTACTATAACTAATATTTATACACATTACATCACTATAACTAATATTTACACACATTACATCACTATATCTAATATTACATCACTATAACACACATTACATCACTATAACTAATATATACACACATTACATCACTATAACAAATATTAACACACATTACATCACTATAACTAATATTTACACACATTACATCACTATAACAAATATTAACACACATTACATCACTATAACTAATATTTACACACTTTATATCAATATAACAAATATTTACACATATTACATCACTATAACTAATATTTACACAGATTACATCACTATAACTACTATTTACACACATTACATCACTATAACTAATATTACAGCACTATATCACAAATTACATCACTATAACTAATATTTACACATATTACATCACTATAACTAATATTACATCACTATAACACACATTACATCACTATAACTAATATTTACACACATTACATAACTATAACTAATATTTACACACATTACATCACTATAACTAATATTTATACACATTACATCACTATAACTAATATTTACACACATCACTATTACTAATATTACATCACTATAACACACATTACATCACTATAACTAATATTTACACATATTACATCACTATAACTAATATTGCATCACTATAACACACATTACATCACTATAACTAATATTTACACACATTACATCACTATAACTAATATTTACACAGATTACATCACTATAACAAATATTAACACACATTACATCACTATAACTAATATTTACACACATTACATCACTATAACAAATATTAACACACATTACATCACTATAACTAATATTACACACATTGGCCCCTATTTAACATAGTCTGGGAGACCTGATCCGACAGTGCGGATCAGGTCCGCCAGACCTCGCTGAATACGGAGAGCAATATTCTCTCCGTATTCAGCATTGCACCAGCAGCTCACAAGAGCTGCTGGTGCAATATTGCCCCCTGCAGACTCGCGGCCAATCAGCCGCCAGCAGGGGGGTGTAAATCAACCCAATCGTACTCTATCGGGTTGCTCAGAGCAGGCGGACAGGTTATGGAGCAGCGGTCTTTATGACCGCGGCTTCATAACTGCTGTGTCTGGCGAGCCTGCAGGCTCGCCAGAAACACGGGGCATTAAGCTCCATTCGGAGCTTGATAGATAGGCCCCATTGCATCACTATATCTATTATTTATACACATTACATCACTATATATAATATTACATTACTATAACACGCATTACATCGCTATAACTAATATTTACACATATTACATCACTATAACTAATATTTACACACATTACATCACTATAACTAATATTTACACACATTACATCACTATAACAAATATTAACACAGATTACATCACTATAACTAATATTTACACACATTACATCACTATAACAAATATTAACACAGATTACATCACTATAACCAATATTAACACACATTACATAACTATAACTAATATTTACACACATTACATCACTATAACTAATATTTACACACATCACTATAACTAATATTGCATCACTATAACACACATTACATCACTATAACTAATATTACATCACTATAACACACATTACATCACTATAACTAATATTTACACACATTACATCACTATAACAAATATTAACACAGATTACATCACTGTAACTAATATTTGCACACATTACATCACTATAACTAATATTAACACACATTACATAACTATAACTAATATTTACACACATTACATCACTATAACTAATATTTACACACATCACTATAACTAATATTGCATCACTATAACACACATTACATCACTATAACAAATATTTACACACATTACATTACTATAACTTATATTTAATATTTACACACATTACATCATTATAACTAATATTTACATACATTACATCAGTATAACTAATATTTATACACATTACATCACTATAACTAATATTTACATACATTGTATCACTATAACTAATATTTATACACATTACATCACTATAACTAATATTTATACACATTACATCACTATAACTAATATTTACACACATTACATCACTATAACTAATATTTACACACATTACATCACTATAACAAATATTAACACACATTACATAACTATAACTAATATTTACACACATTACATCACTATAACTAATATTTACACACATCACTATAACTAATATTGCATCACTATAACACACATTACATCACTATAACAAATATTTACACACATTACATCACTATAACTAATATTTACACACATTACATTACTATAACTAATATTTAATATTTACACACATTACATCATTATAACTAATATTTACACAAATTACATCAGTATAACTAATATTTATACACATTACATCACTATAACTAATATTTACATACATTGTATCACTATAACTAATATTTATACACATTACATCACTATAACTAATATTTACACACATTACATCACTATAACTAATATTTACATACATTTCATCAGTATAACTAATATTTATACACATTACATCACTATAACTAATATTTACATACATTGTATCACTATAACTAATATTTATACACATTACATCACTATAACTAATATTTACACACATTACATCACTATAACTAATATTTACACACATGACATCACTATAACTAATATTTATACACATTACATCACTATAACTAATATTTACACATATTACATCACTATAACTAATATTACATCACTATAACACACATTACATCACTATAACTAATATTTACACACATTACATAACTATAACTAATATTTACACACATTACATCACTATAACTAATATTTATACACATTACATCACTATAACTAATATTTACACACATCACTATTACTAATATTACATCACTATAACACACATTACATCACTATAACTAATATTTACACATATTACATCACTATAACTAATATTGCATCACTATAACACACATTACATCACTATAACTAATATTTACACACATTACATCACTATAACTAATATTTACACAGATTACATCACTATAACAAATATTAACACACATTACATCACTATAACTAATATTTACACACATTACATCACTATAACAAATATTAACACACATTACATCACTATAACTAATATTACACACATTGGCCCCTATTTAACATAGTCTGGGAGACCTGATCCGACAGTGCGGATCAGGTCCGCCAGACCTCGCTGAATACGGAGAGCAATATTCTCTCCGTATTCAGCATTGCACCAGCAGCTCACAAGAGCTGCTGGTGCAATATTGCCCCCTGCAGACTCGCGGCCAATCAGCCGCCAGCAGGGGGGTGTAAATCAACCCAATCGTACTCTATCGGGTTGCTCAGAGCAGGCGGACAGGTTATGGAGCAGCGGTCTTTATGACCGCGGCTTCATAACTGCTGTGTCTGGCGAGCCTGCAGGCTCGCCAGAAACACGGGGCATTAAGCTCCATTCGGAGCTTGATAGATAGGCCCCATTGCATCACTATATCTATTATTTATACACATTACATCACTATATATAATATTGCATTACTATAACACGCATTACATCACTATAACTAATATTTACACATATTACATCACTATAACTAATATTTACACACATTACATCACTATAACTAATATTTACACACATTACATCACTATAACAAATATTAACACAGATTACATCACTATAACTAATATTTACACACATTACATCACTATAACAAATATTAACACAGATTACATCACTATAACCAATATTAACACACATTACATAACTATAACTAATATTTACTCACATTACATCACTATAACTAATATTTACACACATCACTATAACTAATATTGCATCACTATAACACACATTACATCACTATAACTAATATTACATCACTATAACACACATTACATCACTATAACTAATATTTACACACATTACATCACTATAACAAATATTAACACAGATTACATCACTGTAACTAATATTTGCACACATTACATCACTATAACTAATATTAACACACATTACATAACTATAACTAATATTTACACACATTACATCACTATAACTAATATTTACACACATCACTATAACTAATATTGCATCACTATAACACACATTACATCACTATAACAAATATTTACACACATTACATTACTATAACTAATATTTAATATTTACACACATTACATCATTATAACTAATATTTACATACATTACATCAGTATAACTAATATTTATACACATTACATCACTATAACTAATATTTACATACATTGTATCACTATAACTAATATTTATACACATTACATCACTATAACTAATATTTACACACATTACATCACTATAACTAATATTTACACACATTACATCACTATAACAAATATTAACACACATTACATAACTATAACTAATATTTACACACATTACATCACTATAACTAATATTTACACACATCACTATAACTAATATTGCATCACTATAACACACATTACATCACTATAACAAATATTTACACACATTACATCACTATAACTAATATTTACACACATTACATTACTATAACTAATATTTAATATTTACACACATTACATCATTATAACTAATATTTACACACATTACATCAGTATAACTAATATTTATACACATTACATCACTATAACTAATATTTACATACATTGTATCACTATAACTAATATGTATACACATTACATCACTATAACTAATATTTACACACATTACATCACTATAACTAATATTTACATACATTTCATCAGTATAACTAATATTTATACACATTACATCACTATAACTAATATTTACATACATTGTATCACTATAACTAATATTTATACACATTACATCACTATAACTAATATTTACACACATTACATCACTATAACTAAAATTTACACACATGACATCACTATAACTAATATTTATACACATTACATCACTATAACTAATATTTACACACATTACATCACTATAACTAATATTTACACACATTACATCACTATAACAAATATTAACACACATTACATAACTATAACTAATATTTACACACATTACATCACTATAACTAATATTTACACACATCACTATAACTAATATTGCATCACTATAACACACATTACATCACTATAACAAATATTTACACACATTACATCACTATAACTAATATTTACACACATTACATTACTATAACTAATATTTAATATTTACACACATTACATCATTATAACTAATTTTTACACACATTACATCAGTACAACTAATATTTATACACATTACATCACTATAACTAATATTTACATACATTGTATCACTATAACTAATATTTATACACATTACATCACTATAACTAACATTTACACACATTACATCACTATAACTAATATTTACACATATTACATCACTATAACTAATATTTACACACTTTACATCACTATAAGTAATATTTATACACAATACATCACTATAACTAATATTTACACACATTACATCACTATAACTAATATTTATACACATTACATCACTATAACTAATATTTACACACATCACTATTACTAATATTACATCACTATAACACACATTACATCACTATAACTAATATTTACACACATTACATAACTATAACTAATATTTACACACATTACATTACTATAACTAATATTAACACACATTACATCACTATTACTAATATTACATCACTATAACACACATTACATCACTATAACTAATATTTACGCATATTACATCACTATAACTAATATTTACACACATTACATCACTATAACAAATATTAACACACATTACATCCCTATAACTAATATTTACACACATTACATTACTATAACTAATATTTATACACATTACATCACTATAACTAATATTTACACACATTACATCACTATATCTAATATTACATCACTATAACACACATTACATCACTATAACTAATATTTACATACATTGTATCACTATAACTAATATTTATACACATTACATCACTATAACTAATATTTACACACATTACATCACTATAACTAATATTTACACATATTACATCACTATAACTAATATTTACACACATTACATCACTATAACTAATATTTACACACATTACATCACTATAACAAATATTAACACACATTACATCCCTATAACTAATATTACATCACTATAACACACATTACATCACTATAACTAAAATTAACACACATTACATCACTATAACAAATATTTACACACATTACATCACTATAACTAATATTTAATAATTACACACATTACATCACTATAACTAATATTTACACACATTACATCACTATAACTAATATTTTTATACATTACATCACTATAACTAATATTTACACACATTACATCACTATAACTAATATTATACATATTACATCACTATAACTAATATTTACACACATAACATCACTATAACTAATATGTACACACATTACATCACTATAACTAATATTTACACACATTACATCACTATAACAAATATTTACACACATTGCATCACTATAACTAATATTTACACACATACATCAATATAACTAATATTTATACACATTACATCACTATAACTAATATTTACACACATTACATCACTATAACTAATATTTACACACATTACATCACTATAACAAATATTAACACACATTACATCACTATAACTAATATTTACACACATTACATCACTATAACTAATATTTAAACACATTACATCACTATAACAAATATTAACACACATTTAATCACTATAACTAATATTTACACACATTACATTACTATAACTAATATTTATACACATTACATCACTATAACTAATATTTACACACATTACATCACTATAACTAATATTTACACACATTACATCACTATATCTAATATTACATCACTATAACACACATTACATCACTATAACTAATATATACACACATTACATCACTATAACAAATATTAACACACATTACATCACTATAACTAATATTTACACACATTACATCACTATAACAAATATTAACACACATTACATCACTATAACTAATATTTACACACTTTATATCAATATAACAAATATTTACACATATTACATCACTATAACTAATATTTACACAGATTACATCACTATAACTACTATTTACACACATTACATCACTATAACTAATATTACAGCACTATATCACAAATTACATCACTATAACTAATATTTACACATATTACATCACTATAACTAATATTACATCACTATAACACACATTACATCACTATAACTAATATTTACACACATTACATAACTATAACTAATATTTACACACATTACATCACTATAACTAATATTTATACACATTACATCACTATAACTAATATTTACACACATCACTATTACTAATATTACATCACTATAACACACATTACATCACTATAACTAATATTTACACATATTACATCACTATAACTAATATTGCATCACTATAACACACATTACATCACTATAACTAATATTTACACACATTACATCACTATAACTAATATTTACACAGATTACATCACTATAACAAATATTAACACACATTACATCACTATAACTAATATTTACACACATTACATCACTATAACAAATATTAACACACATTACATCACTATAACTAATATTACACACATTGGCCCCTATTTAACATAGTCTGGGAGACCTGATCCGACAGTGCGGATCAGGTCCGCCAGACCTCGCTGAATACGGAGAGCAATATTCTCTCCGTATTCAGCATTGCACCAGCAGCTCACAAGAGCTGCTGGTGCAATATTGCCCCCTGCAGACTCGCGGCCAATCAGCCGCCAGCAGGGGGGTGTAAATCAACCCAATCGTACTCTATCGGGTTGCTCAGAGCAGGCGGACAGGTTATGGAGCAGCGGTCTTTATGACCGCGGCTTCATAACTGCTGTGTCTGGCGAGCCTGCAGGCTCGCCAGAAACACGGGGCATTAAGCTCCATTCGGAGCTTGATAGATAGGCCCCATTGCATCACTATATCTATTATTTATACACATTACATCACTATATATAATATTACATTACTATAACACGCATTACATCACTATAACTAATATTTACACATATTACATCACTATAACTAATATTTACACACATTACATCACTATAACTAATATTTACACACATTACATCACTATAACAAATATTAACA